>NC_077223.1:77837752-77997341 GCF_024763615.1 Phlebotomus papatasi
TCAAGACATTAGATGGAGATTTTATAAAAGGGAGACGTGACCATTAAAATGGATTTTATAATAATTCCTTAAGTTTTTTTTGTAGATATATCTTGTGTAGCCGGGCTTTTGCCCTGAAAGATTCTTTATGGAGACCAAAGCTTTTCGCGGCCAATTGCCCAGCACCGCCCAGGCTCTGTGCCTCCATCCGATCTCTTCCAGGCCATGTTACCGACTGACTGACAGTTATCTCTTGTCTTATCTCCTGTTATCCTGTTAACCAAGGCCAAGCTCACAGACGACGAGCAACCGAACCAGTAAAAGGCCTTGCTTGGAGCGGGAGGCGGGAAATATGAACTTGCTGCGAACAGGGAAGGGATAGCCGAACCATTGCCGCTCTGTATTATTATTATTGGATATGAGATGGAGGTAGTCCAAGTGAACATTTCGTCCTTTGACACCGTGTATTTTGATTTCGTTAAAACTATTAAAAATTGACTAGATTTCGAGCAAAAATTACTGAAGACTAATTGGACATGAATCACAGAACCAAGTTTTACCAATTTCGAAGCCCCATTTAACAACTTAGGCCCCATTTTCGAAGCAAAATATCGGAGTCCATTTGACATTTCAAAATTTAGGTTATGTTTCGTTCTTTTAGCGATTTTAATCATTTCTTGGGCTGTTTTCACTAGTTTTTCATCACTATATGTTAAAAAATTACTTGTTTTAAGGAATTTGTGTGGTAGTTCCCCCGACACCTAAAGCTTAAAATCTCCCGCTTGTGGCATTCTTCCGTTTCGTGATGTTATCATCGCCGGCTAGCGCCGCTTGCTCGGTTCGATCCTCGCTCACCCTCAGTGTTAGTCGATCACTAGACAGCGAGAGAAGAAGACATTCTCTCCAAAAGTTCGAGAAAGGAGTTATCTTACTGCCCATTCAGTCAGATTAGTTTCGGGAACAAGCGAAGAGGGGTTGCGAGCAAGTGAGAGCAAGCCCCAGTTCTGCCTACATGGCGGGCAAAAGTGGATTTTACCTCCACATTTGAATGTTATTTTTTCACTAAAACTTAAGAAATTATCGAAAAACTAAGAAAATATGGGAGCATTTCGCATGCAAACAACTGAGCATTCTCAAAGTCGCACACTAACGCAGCTATCATCAGCAGGCTGTCATACACGCTCACTTCCCTATCCTTATTCAGAGCGGCAATGGCCGAGCTCAATTTCGCTATCAGGAGGAAAGTTTCTCTAACACTTAAAAATTTCTATTTTTTATCACATAAAACTGCAGCCTATTTATATATTACGTTTTTTTTGCCAAACATTTTTTTTAATGAAATCCGTGCAAGAAAAAGTATACGGCTGTCGGAAATTGCATTAAAGTAGTCGTAAACGACTATTCGAACCGATCTATAATAATTAAATTTTTGCGCGGAATTTCTCAAAATTTTCAGTTTTCACTATCTTAGCAATAAAATTTTTCTATATAAAGTAAATTTTACGAATTTTATTTTCTTTCAATTTCGTCGTATTCCGCATTCAGATATGAAAAAAACCAAAGGCACGGAAACAAAAATATAGAAAAACAAAACGAAAGAAATAAAAAGAATATAAAATAAAAAAAATAAAAACGACACGTCTGACACAGGGTAAGGGGACCCAGCATTGAGCCATTAATTAACGCCCTGGTTTAGGAACTATTTTAGCCCTCATCGGCAAGGTCTGAGCGGCCCAGCAACGAAAGAGTTCCCTGTTCCACATTTCCCGACGGTCGCGGCCTCCCAAATGTTCAGAAAGTGGTGGCCACCAAGGAGAACTATTGCTTCAACCGCGTTCGTTTTTTCCCACGCCGTAAGGATTTTACATTGAAGCGAACCCTGTTCCGAACGCGTTTGCTGAATGGTGTTCAAACAGGGAACTTTCGTTGCTGGGGGTAGGCCTGAATTAAGGGCAATGGCTCGGCTATCCCTTCCCTGTTAGCAGCAACTTCATATTTCCCGCCTCCCGCTCCAAGCAAGGCCTTTTACTGGTTCGGTTGCTCGTCGTCTGTGAGCTTGGCCTTGGTTAACAGGATAACAGGAGATAAGACAAGAGATAACTGTCAGTCAGTCGGTAACATGGCCTGGAAGAGATCGGATGGAGGCACAGAGCCTGGGCGGTGCTGGGCAATTGGCCGCGAAAAGCTTTGGTCTCCATAAAGAATCTTTCAGGGCAAAAGCCCGGCTACACAAGATATATCTACAAAAAAAACTTAAGGAATTATTATAAAATCCATTTTAATGGTCACGTCTCCCTTTTATAAAATCTCCATCTAATGTCTTGATAAAGTTATGAATAAAAGGCTCAAATGGGTTTTAAGAGCATATTGTAAACATTTACCAATATTTCTCAGACTTGGTGGTAAAATTTGAAATATTTGCTGAAGCAGTTGGAAATTTACATAAAAATTTTAAATAAATGAATAATTAAAAAGCATGATGTTCGACTTCAAACTTAGACCCGAGGCGCATAGCGCCCTTGACCTTATAAAACTACAATTCTATTATTTTATTGGTTGATATGCTTGTATGAAATGTATGGCAGACGAAATGTTCAATTTTTGTACAAAATGTATGAAAGACGAAATGTGAAATACGAAATGGTAAAATACGAAATGTGCTGAAATACGAAGTTTCCGCAATACGAAATGTGCAATACGAAGATGTAAAATACGAAATGTAAAATACGAGGTTTCCGCGAACCGTTTTTTCACGATTTTTGAAAGCGGATGTGAAAGCCATAACGCTTTTTTGGATTTAGCGTACCGAAAAATAGTCATTTCTTATCGCCTGTATCACTTCAATGCCGAAAAGCTTTTTTTCATTCCGCAAAGGCAAAATTTCGGAAGTGGATTTTTGGATTTTTGAATTTTTGTCTGTTTTTTTTAGACAACTAATGCGGCACTCTTACTTACTTACTCACTTATCCCCCGTTATGTCCCCTTATCGGAGGTCGGCTCTCCTACTTCGAAGGCGCCAAGTGGCGCGCTCCTGCGTCTCAGCATTCACGAGCAACAAATGCGGCACCCATTCTCCCGCATTTACATTTTTTTTTTCAATAGTATGCAAACGTTTGAAAATATTCTATCCGGGATCGTTCAATGCCTTCGAAAGCGAATTTTATGACCTTCATCCAAAAACTCTTCCAGATCGGTATCATTAACGGTTTTTGGTCTTTTGATTCTTTACGTAGAAATCACCTTTTCAGAAGCAGTTAATCAAATTTCTTTTGTTATTCGCGATGTTGACATCTTTAATCAAATGGCGTGTTTTACTTTTTTTCTCAAGTTAAAGTGATGAAGCAGAACTTAACAAAAAAAAATTTGTTCTTTTTTGTCAAAAACTCGACATTTTCATTCATACGACATTCTAAGTGGATATTGTTGGCGGATAACTAACATCTTAAATAAACACAACTTCGCGCATGTGGACCAGCTACATGTATCACTCTAGTGCCATCCATCTGTGAACGGTGGATTTCAAGTTGAGGACCTAGTCAATATTCATAGTATAGCAAATACAAATAGATACAGTGGTGGCTAAAATAATAGAATCACCTTGCAAAGCTTATATTTTTTTTACTTTTGTATTTTTTCCCAATTTGTTGAGATAATTCTGAAGTAGAAATCTTTAAATTTTATTAGAATCGTAGAATAAGGGTTGTTTTGGCCGCTAGAGGTCTCTCTTTTACATAAAATACGTCAATAGTGAAATTCAGTTCGGCCAAAAAAAAACGGAAAAACTGTCATTTATGATTTCTGAATATTAAACTTATTTGATTTATAGACCACATTCTTTAATTTGAATAAAAGTAGTCCTAATGTGTTGTTCAAACCAAATTTCACTATTGATGTCTTCTGTTAAAAATAGAGACCTCTAGCGGGCAAAACAATACTTATTTGGCGTAAGGTAATTATTTGAACATTTCTATATCAAAATTATTTCAACGAATTGGAATGAACAAAAATGCTAAAGGTAAAATGGTGGTCTTTGCGGAGCTGATTCTATTATTTTCGCCGTCACTGTATATAGATGCATAGATATACAGATTTTCATGAAATATCGTAGATTCCTGTAAGCTTCTATTCTAAATCTATTTTGCGATTACGTACAAACATTAGGTAAAGTATCTTTAGATTGTCAGAAAAAAATTCTCTATGGGCCACTGGTGGTCTCCAGTGAATGACCCCAGAAATGACCTATTGTAAATGTCAGATAAATAATTTCAAACAAAATATTTTCAAAATATTTGTTCTTCAAAATTTAATGAATTTCATCTTGAGAGATTGACCTATCATGACTGAAAATTTAACTGAAAGCCCTTTTTCTGACTTTACAATACCTCATAACAATTTTAAACCCTTCGTGTTTCAAAGTTCCATCAACTTGTTGTAAAATATTGTTAGCTCATGAAGAGTGTTATTGTAGTATCAATTCTGTCAAGGTTTTCCCAAAAGTGCTTTTTGTCAAGGATTGATGAATTATAACATGGCAAACTCGGGGGAAATGAAAATGTTTTATTTCAAGCGGACACGACGGAAAATTCATGAAAGTCAAAACCGCATTCGGCCATGAAGAAAAAAAAAATAAAATGAAAGATGTATCATAGACGAATATTATAGAAGGTGTATGAGGAGGAATTCAAAGGCTTATGCATACCTTGGTAGAACTCTTTCTTGTTCCGCCTCATAAGAGGTGACATCAAAGACGGGGATTTGGTCTTTGTTTCTAGTCAGTTCATGCTCATCATTTGCCTGGTATTCAAAGACTTACCTCATTCACATTTTCCTGTTCATGACGCCTTTTCCTCAATGACGCGTCATTCCATTTCCTTGTCATTCCTCCAAGCTTTCCATTCAATAACACTGTGAATTTTAAAAGGTACTTCCTGCATAAGGAGACACGAGAATATCCTCAAGTCTGCATTCACACAAGGCACTTGTAATACTCTCTTTATGCATAACTTTCGCATTCTGAATTATCCTTTGTGAAGTTATTTTCACTTTTCATTGAATCAATAATGTACCATAGGGGATTTTGGAAATGTAATAAGATGTAGTGAAGGCAATTCTCTTTTACCATTACACAGTGCAACAGCGACGAAAAGGAAAGAAATCCACCTGGATTTTCAGTGTCCTTCGTGTATCCTTAAACCGTTCTCTCGAAGACATTTATTACATCAAGTCAACTTTTCGAAATATCTCGAGATAAAATGTGAATAAAACTCTGAAATTGAATTAAAATAAAATTGATTTTATCTCATCACACATTACCTGAAAAATATTAAGTCAGATTCATTAAAGAAGTATGAGAAAAATATGAAGTGTTTGAAGCCAGAGTATGTGCGAAGTTTGAAAGCCTTCTCGTATACAGGACACCTCGGATTGCTTGCAAATCGAGGTGCTTGAATCTCGTAATATATACAAATACAAGAATTAGGTTAATTTTTAAATCAAAAAAATACAGTGGGACCTCGATAGTCAACTAATTATTTCCAGGCCTGTTGACTCTATTGGATTCGCTGACTCTATTGGAGTACGAAAAAAAATCAATTAAAATGTCAAATTTTGATAGAAAGGGATATTAGTTTATGTTTGTACTAGATCATTGATAAATCCAACACGGTAGTAGAATATTTTATTTAATAACCCATAAATTCTACACCGCCTGATCAAAAAACTCGTATGTTTGAGTAAAAGTTGGAGATTAAGGAATTATTTTACGAAATGTTTTTATTCTTAAGAAATGTTTTTTTTTTAATTTTCTTTTTTTACTTTTTTTTAGAAGAGCTCCAGTAGATATTTAATTATTGAAAATTCTGATGCAATTAATGTTATTAACTAGAATATTTTTTAAACTTTTAGTGAATAAAAGAAGATATTGATAGTTCTTTTGGTTATTCCTTAACTATGGGTCTAAGCTTCACAAAAAGAGCACTAAAACCATTTTTTTCTAATTTTTCTCGTGTTCTGTAATATAGGTGCAAAATGGTTAGATATTGGCTTGGAGTCTTCACATGATCGTCTAATAAGTCAACCTGAGGGCCCTCATTTCCTCCATACTCCTCCCCTTTACCACCAAAATGTTTTTGTGATAACAGGGAAACGGCCATACGGCTTTTCTTGGAAGATGAAGGGGAGGAGTGGGGTGGAAATGGGGGTTGTATTAATAATCTTTAAGTTGACTTATGGGGGGTCATGCGAATACTCCAAATCAATATCTTTAACCATTAAGCACTTAAATCTTAAATGTACAAAAGAAGGAAGTTTTAACCGTTTTTTGCTGACCAATTTTAATTTTCTGTTGCTTTTTTTATCCTAATTTTCTTTTGAGACACACCAATGTTTTATATGAAAAATGTAAACTTAAAATAAATTTACACGTTTTCTTTAGAAGGGTAATTTTTATGATCGTTTATACTGTACATTTTTTGAAAAGGTAATTCCTTAAAAAAAATCAATAAATTTATAAAAAGGTTTCTTTACTATGTTATAACTCAAAAAATCTAGCATCCTTTACGTTTTTCTTTTTGTAATTCGAGTTGATATTTTTTTTGTTTGTGCCATAATACTATTCACTTCCAAATTAATCATGGCTCAAAATTCCTTACATTGCGATGATGAGCTTAAACAAAAATTCTTAAGACAAAAGAATTTTCAATCGGTCAAAACGCTTAAAATGACAAATAAAAATTATGTTTTTGAAAAATGATTACACGGTTAATATACGAATTTTGTCATAATATTACCATGTACTTACATAAATGTTTTTTGTGTTAAAAACGTTACATTGATACACAAAAACATTAGTTTAAATTTCGAAAATATCATACATATAATATTATTAGTTCAATAATAAAAGAAAAGTTGAGTCTATCGGAGTCAATGTAGGTCAAAATTGATTCTATCGGAGTCCGTAGAGTAAAAAAATAGCTGTAGACTCTATTGGAGATTGACTCTATCGGGGGTTGACGTTGACTCTATCGAAGTCGCACTGTAATGTCACTCGATTAAAATCCCGGTAACCAAAATCTTGAAAAGGCCAAAATCCAAATAGTCTAAAATCCTGAACGCCAAAATCCCGAACTCCAAAATCCCAAGAGTGCCAAAATCCAGAAAACAAAAATCGCGAATTCTGAAATGTGCTATAGCTCCTCCTACGATTACATCCCTGTTTGCTGAAGACAAAGGGAAATATTCTTGTTTTGGAAAATTATTCCACACAATATATACTCCGTATTATTTCGTCTATTGCGGGATGTTGGTTTTTCGAGATTTTGACCCTATCCAGCGAGCCATTCAAAATTTAGTTTCTTTTGGATTTTGGGTTTCAGGATTTTGACTCATTTGGGATTTTAACGTTCAAGATTTTGGCTTTCAAAATTTTTCTTTTGGTGATTTTGTTTTTTGTTTTTTTTTTTAAATTTCGGTTTTATATGGATTTTTTGGGATTTGGCCTTTTTGCTACTTTGGTTTTAGGGATTTTGGTTTTTCAGGATTATGACCTATTCGGGATTTTGGCCCATTCGGGATTTCGAGCCATTTGGTGCTTTATCTTTTCGAGACTTTGACCTTTGGGATTTTAGGGTTCAGGATATAGGCTTTTAAAATTTAAGTTTTTCCGATTTTTGGATTTTTTGACTTTGACTTTCGAGATTTTTCTTTACGGGATTTTGGCTTTTTGGAATTGTGGATTTCAGGCTTTTTTCTTTATGCATTTGGGCTTTTCGGGCTTTCAACACATTTGAGTTTTATTTAACAAAACTAAATCGGTTCCAATCGGTGGTGAACCAATAATAAAACGATTGATAACCGATCTTTTTGGGTGATCTTTAAAGTGATTCGATCGGTTCAATAAATCGGTTGTGTGGATTTTAGTGGCGCAATAGGCAAGACCGTTGGGTCTTGGCCGGATGAGATATCTAATTCGACTCTCAAAGTTTGTGGGTTCGAGTCCCGCCCGGTGGAAACAACTGAAGGTTCAGGAAAAGACATTTTCACTGATATAACGTAATATAAATGCACCGCCTCTGCCCAAAGAACTCTGGGAGCATGGAAGAAGCATCCACACTGCGGGAAAGGCTCTCCTGAGCGGTTTATACACGGACTTAGCGGATTCTTCCGCTAATAATCGGTTGTGAATGTGAATCGGTAAAACACTAAACATTGCTAAAATATTTTTGTGGTATAGTGTCTAAATCATGAGTTCGAGCATTCCGCAAAACTGGGACGCTTGGCCACCCCTATTTGTAAAACTTCTCTAATTTATTTTTAGTATGGAGTTACTTAAAGGATTTAATTTCTTAAGAGAAATGAATAGTGTAAAATCGGTAATATCTATATCAAAATCACTCAGACGTTTTCAATTAATCTCCAAGGCGATGATAATCTTTTAGAAATTTTGCTGGTGTCAAAAAAATGAATTTTAATGTCCCAGAGAGATGCTTTTTGCCTTTTCATTGGATCATCCAATGGATTTACGTGCATTTAATCATTTTCACACGATTAATTCTGAAGGAGTTTTACTTCTTGTGTTACACCTGTGAAAAACGACTATTTGCACAGCTGTATTTGCTCTATTTTTCCCTCAGGGTTGAATTTAAGTCTTGCAATATATAGAAATGAAAATCTTGGGAAATCTGTGGAACTTTCTCGCATCATTTTCTTTTATGTCATCACGTGACAAAAGATTGGAGATTTTTTTTTGTACCATCCGGAACAGATGATGGTGCTGCAAATTGTACAAATTTTCTCTTCTAGATGGTAGAAGAAGTATAATTTTTATTGTCATGAGGAAGACCATTTTCTTGAGTACATATTTGAGTTTCAATGGGAAAGAAAGTGGTAGAGAAGCAATTTGCATTGAAATTTCCTTCCAACCAGTTTGCGTGATTTTGTCTTAGGACATACATCATCCACCATCAGTGAGATTTATTACATTTTTTTTTTCTGAAACTGTCTTCCATCTATTTGCAGATCTCATACGAAAGTGGAGATTTCAGAAGAAAAATGTTTGTTCAGTGATAGTTGAGGGGAAGTAGTGTGGTTGAGACGGTCGATGGCGTTAAAATGAAGGTAGACAAGGCTGTCTGTACAAGCGATGTACTGGAAGATTTGAGTCGTGCCATTAAATTTGAGGCGGTATTCACCACTCTCGTGGAAAACAAAATTGTGGCTATCAAGCGGGAATGTGAGGAGAAGGCAAAGCTCAAAAAAGCCAAAAAACGCCGATTCCCCTTTGGACGGCGCTTTTTCGGCGGTGCTCGGCCTGAGAATGAGGCAGACGTCGAGAAGGGGGCTCCCGCGGGAGATGGTGAGGTGATAAATGGAAAATTGCAGCTGGATCGTGAAGGGGAAACAAGGACAGCTGTGCAACAGGATGTATCCGTGAGGGCGGAAATTAGTGAGGAACGTCGGAGCGAATCTCCAACCTCGAATTCTCCACGGATACTAAATCCTCGGCCGGAGACGGAGGCTTCCGGGAGTGGGACGGCTGTTGAGATGGATCACTTCGATATTGTCAGCATCCGGAGTGATATGTGTCGGACGGGAGAGACCAAAACGACTGTCGAGGCAGCTTCGGGTGAAAAGCTGAGTCAGAGCGATGATGTCATCTTCCGGGTGAAGCCTCCACGGAGACAGGCACGAGCACGCTTCAAGGAGGAGATTGTAGAGACACCGTGTATGCCACCTCCGGAAGTCAGTCGTCATCCTTCAAGGATGGATCCAGGCAAAAGCACAAAGAGGAAGTACAATCTGCGTGAGGCGAGTCTCCTGCTGGAACAGGAACGACATCGATTGCGAATTCTCGAGGCGAGGTCCATCAGTGCTCAATGCAGTCCCATTCTTCCGCGACATCAAGAAACCATGAAGGTAAGTTAAACAGATAAAAAACGTCTCTATACAGTTTAAATTTAAATAGTTTAGATGAGATTCTTATATACCTCAACAAGTCCCTTAAGTAATTGCAATCGACACGAAAAATTAAACCTATTATTTTCGGAGAAAGAAAAAAATAGACCTATGATATTAAAAAAAATTAAAAAGTTGTAAAAATTTGCCGGACGACGCCGTTTTCAATGAAAATCAAATTTTGGAAAATTCAATACCTCATTAAAATAGCAACTTTGCAAAGAGCACTTATAGCACTGATTCTGTTGGAACCGTTCGAAAAAACATACATCGTGGCTGAAAAAAATGCAACAACTTTCAGAGCGTATAGTTGTCAAACCGCTGGTAACAGCAGTTTCATATTTTGCATAGTGGTAGTTCATTTCATTGGCTAAAAACCTACAAAAGTATTTTTAATAATATTTTGTAAAACTTTTTAAATAGTAATGGAACACAAATGTGACAATTTAATGTCGCTATATTTTGCAAGAAATGCCAAAGCAACTATCGTTAAAGCTCTTCAAAACCCTGAATGTAATTAAACTTTAAGGTTTTCAAAACATAACTTGGTCCAGGTATATTAGTAGCATTTTAAAATGCTTTAATGGAGGTCTAAAAAAATTGCTTCATCGCTAGTCATCGTCCATAAAGTGAAGAAGCAAATTGAACGAAATCTGCGTAACATCTGCAGACAAACGATCTGTGAGACGCATAGATCGCGAACAACCATGAAATAAATATTGTTAAAGGACCTCTATGTGCTTCCCTAAAAATCTTGAAAATGAAGAGACATCGTCGATCCTCATAAAGAAGTTATGCTCGATCGACGAAGAAGTAAATTCGCTTGCACGTTCATGGCAAGTTCCAGAATGTCATTTTTTCTGATAAGAAAAATTTTCAATTGAGCAATTGATGTGCAAACAAAATGATTGTGTCTATCTGAAGGAAAGATCATACGATAATTTAGACGTTCAAATGACCACCGGAAGTCAAGGACCACCTCATTTGAAGGTCTGGCCTTCCTTGAAGACAAATTATCGCTTTCCACTGGGGTTTTTAGGCTATACCGTCAAAATGAATGCAAGTGTGTTTCTGGAAATTGTCCTGGAAAGAGTGTTGGAGTCGTGGACAAACAAAAATTTTAGTAAGAAGTAATGGACGTTCGATCAAGACTCGACAACGTCGCAGAAATCACGCGCCGAATAAGATTTGGCTAAAAAAATGTCTCGCAGTTTATTTTGGGAGCACAATGACCTCAACGATTTTAGGATGCAAGATCGTTTGACTCCTCCAAAAGAGGAATTTTGTTGGTCAAGGTTAGGACTAAAAAGTAGCAAAGTGTCGATGAGCTGAAGGCAGCTCTTCCTCGTGAATAGCAGGACATTCAGAAGTCTGACATTCGCGCAAACTGAGATAGCGCTTGCGACAAACTTAAGACCATAATTAAGTCAAAATAAGATCGTATTGAACAAAACCGGTAATATTCTAAAATTTTGATGTATTTACTACCATTTTTTCTTTATTTAAAAAAGTTGAACAAAAAATGAAGATAATATAGCGCTTTAGTTTGTTGCACTTTTTTCAGCCACCCTGTACTTCATACTTTAAAATTTAAAATTTAACAGTTCAAAAATTGATTTATATAATTTGGCGAAATTTAGTATGTTGTAGGCTGATCATGAAAAAACAGTATATTTTCTTTATATATATATATATATATATTTTTTTTTTTCAACATAAAAAAAATCAATTCGAATACTTAATTATCTCCGAGCAGATTTGCAATCGTTCGAGCGAACATCCAAAACTTTGAAGAGCGTTTTCTCCACTTCTCATTTTGATAATTTCATAGAAATGGCGGAAAAGATTAGGCAAAGACTTATCTATTGATTTAAATGAATAAAGGCTTATTTAGCTCTAGAGGCCAAACGGTTAGAGATAGCGACTTGGGACCTAAGGATCGACTTATGCCCCCACCCCCCATAAGTCGACTCAAGGATCGTTAACATACCCCTCATTTCCCCCAAAACCATGTTTTTTGGGATTACTGGAAACGCGTCGTGCGATTTTTTTCATTTTTGGATATGTTTTAGTTAGAGATCATCCAGGCGGACCAGGTGGTCAAAGGTTAAAAAAAAAGCTCTAGAGAGTGAATTTATCAGGCGAATGGGGTCATGTTTGGCCTCGTTGGAAAGATCTCTTCATTTCCGACAAAAAAAATAAACTGGTTCCAATCAGTTTTGAATCGATAATGAACCGGTTCATAACCGATAATTAATTTTTATTCGAAATTCAATTATATTAGTCCTAAGTTATTTTGGGAAATGTTTTGGGGTGATTTAAAAATTTGTTCAAATCAGTTGCAAACCGGCAATGGACCAGTTATGAACCGATTAGTAATTTTTGTCCGAAAATCAATTTTATTACTCTTAAAATTATTTTGTGGAATCTTTTGAGTGATTTACAAATCGGTTTAAATAGATTGAGAACCGGTAAACTGTAAATGATACGAAAGTAATTACTTTTAAAGGATAGCATCTAAGTCCCTTTTTTGGTTTACTATTATTATTATTATTATTATTATTATTATTATTATTATTATTATTATTATTAATCGTGTCGTGACACTTTATTTTGTATTACAACGTAATCATTATAATGCGCTCGTATTGGAAGAATCTGTTGATCGTAGATTGCCCAGGAACGCCTTCCACAAGGTGAAAGCTTCTCCCGTACTCCTGATTTTTTTTGGGCAGAGGCAGTACATTATATTACGCTTTATCACAGTGAAAATGTCTTTTTCGAAACATTCATGTCTCTTCCTAACCTTCAGTTGTTTGAACCGGGCGGGACTCGAACTCACAACTTTGAGAGTCGAACCAGAGATATCACCGCCCAAAACCCAATGGCCTTTCCTATGGCGCCACTGAGATCCCCAAGAAAGAAATTATTCGCCATGACTACCTTTAAAACATATTCGAAAATAAAAGAAATCGTAGGGGCCGTTTTCAAAATTAACCAGAAAAACATGGCTTTTTGTAGTAGGAGGGAGTTTTATATATTTTTTCTCAGTCAAGAATTACAAACTGTAGATTTTCGCCAATTAGGGAGTCCTGAAACGAGGTGTTCCAGTAAACTACTCATTAATTCGCCGTTTCGTATTTTTTCCGAAAAATTTAATTTTAGCACTTGTTATGTATAAATATATGCCGAAATTTTCTTTAAGCTCGGCCTTATCCTTCTACTCAAACAAAATCGCAAAAAACTGCTAAGTTTTGGTTTTCTAATTTAGGGTTCCTACTTTAGTACTCAAAAAATCTTCCAAAAAAGTTTTTAGAAACAAAAAGCTTTTGAATAAGAAATAGCTAGTCCCCGGCGAGTGGCCTTCAAAGTTGAAGCCAATTTCCTACTTTCACTTACAAATGCGTATGGGAATTTTTCTGCACTCGTGATCATTATGCTAAATATTTAAAAAGTGAGAAGTTTTTCCGTATTATAAGATACCTTTCCGTATTGAGGGATATACTAAATTTTTGTTTAAATAAATTTCTTTCTTGAAGCACTGTGAGTTGAGTCCAAGATCAATTTAGGAATTGGCTAGCTCTGGAAAAGCTCCATATATCTGGAATAGCTCCATATAAAAAGGCCAACTTGCCAGGTGCTTGAGAAATAGATATTGGTTCACAACCGGTATATTACAGGTTCGTAACCGATTGGAACCGATTCAGATTTATCAGAAATTCCAAGACCTTTCCAACGATCCCAAAAATGATCCCATTCAGTTTTTAAATACCGCTCTTTAGATCATTTTTTAACCTTCCACCCTAAAAAATAATTCAATATTCAATTGTATTTTCGTATATATAACGAAATGTTCGCATAGGCAACAACACTGAGGAAAAAGGGGGTGCGATTAACTTTTCTTCCTCGTAACTTTAACATTTTTAGGTGTAAAAATATATCCTTTTTTTTTGTTAATCTTACATCTTTTTAAGTGTAAAATTAACATGAAAAGGGTAACTTTAACCCATAATACACCTAAAAAGCATAATATTTACATCGATTTCAGAAGAGCAATTGTGATCGCCATCACGCTTTTTATCATAGTATGATAAAAATGCCGCTCAGTTTCGCTCAAATGGTTTCCGAATATTAGCGAAACTTCACGAGCTTAAATAAATATTGTTTTATATCAGAAGAAAAAAACGTACTTATTTTTTAATCATGATTCACCTAAATTTATTCGAAATTATATATTTTGTCAGATAGCAAGGTATGCGCCTAGAGAGGATTCGGATGCCACTGAAGAATTCAAAAACTAACGAAAAAGAACTTTTAATTAAAAAAAACAGTCTTGAAATTATATTTTGATTATTTCATATTCAATCTACAAACTTTTTATGCAGCCTGTAACTCAATTTTCGTTCATTCACATAATCTAAAGCTTATCTTTTAGCTTTTTTATTTAAATTAGAATTATTATTCACTTGTTGCATGAGAAGATGAAAGTTCTTTGCGAGCTTAACGACTGCTGTAACGTCCTTTCGTTTTGACTAATAGATCGAATAGATCTTTGAAAATTCTCATTAAATTCACCACTAAGTTAGAAATCCCTTTCCACACTAGAAAAATTTAGGTCCTGATTCCATCGATGTCTTTAGTTAGGTCATCCTACACCTTTATTTAGATTACTAAATGTCCTCCACCTTCTCTCGTAAAAGATCCTTGTTCTGAGCGGCGACGCAGTGTGTGGATTTTCTTTAAAAGTCAAGGTTGCGATCATCAGCAAGGTCATTTTCTTGCAGAGAAAATGCTTGTGCTGATGGAGAAGCGTCCTGATTTAAAACGGCATCTTCGGCTGTGTTATAAACAGCAGCATCTTCTTCCTCTCGCTGTCCTGCTGGGAGAATCATCTCCATTAAAAACGGTATCTCCAACAGTGTGATAAACAGCAATTCTTATCCCTCTTCTCCTCCTTGTACTGATTAAGAATCCTGATTGGCAACTGAGAATTCAAAAATGTGGTGAAATTCTACGCCTCTCTCGTTCTCTTCTTCTTGTACTGATGGGCCAGCGTCCTGACTTGTAAGTGAAGCCTCAAATGGACAAAGATCACCTCTTCCATGACCGGGACTCCTGTCTATCCGGCGACTGCACTACCGAGAATTAAAAGAACTGGGAGATCATCCTCGGTGTACTCCTCATCGCCTACACCTCCACCGATTCGAATCTTGTCACCGTTCAGACGCCTTTGCTTTCACTTTCTTGCCACTGCCTTGTCTCAGATGAGCCCCACTGTCTCTTGTTTTGACAAGTTTTCTGGAACTTGATCATCAGTCCCTACAAATAAATGCGAAAACAAATAATCTTTTAGAGAAAAAGCAAACAAAGACACTGCCACAAAATATATATTATAAAATAAAACAAACATTATGAAAACGAATTAATTAATTAAATTAACGTTTTTTTGGACCTCAATTAAATAAAATAAGTTACTTACTCTCATTTGTTTTAAGAAAAATCCCTTTTCACTTGAAAAACACTTTTATCACCCGTGACGGGAGGATATGCTAGTATATCGTATTGATAAAATGACAGAGCGACTCATGGTTGCCAACTTCGATTTTTGTCGCTCAGCGCCAAAACCGAAGATTGACATTTCCACTATGGCGGGAAGTTTTCTATGATAAAAAGCACTGTTAAACCATATGATAAAGCCCGTGACGGCGATCACAATTGCTCCAATAATGCAGGGTGAAATTAACATATCCGGAATGTTATTTTAACTTTTTCTGATTTCTCTCAGTGCACTGAAACCGTTGACCGACAAAATCCCGAAAGAGTCAAAATCCCAATTGATCAAAACTCTGAAAGGGTTTATATTTTACAGATGTTTAGTGTGTTTTATAATTTCCTAAAACATAGAAAAATTCCCTTTGCCTCCAGTAAGCGCGGATTCAATCAAAGGAATACGAGTAGCTATGATACTTTTAAGAATTCGGGATTTTGGTTTTTTGGATTAATGCCCTTTCGGGATTTCGGCTTTCGGGTTTTTCAATGAAATGCATAACACGTTTTCGAGCAATCCTAAAAAAGAACGCTTTTGAAGGGGTTGGGGAAGGGGAAAAGAAGGTTTATATTAATGATGGAAAAGCCGACTTAGGGCGGAAAGGGTCCATCGAATACACCAAGTCGCTGTCTTTTACCGTTTGGTCTGTTGAGGCGGTAGTATACGGACAAACAGACGGACAAACAGCGTTACTCAATGTCTCAGAAATTGTCTGAAACGCAAAGATATGTTAAGAAAGGTGGTCTCCTTTCTGTGGAGTTCGAGTAATAAAATGCATCTTTATAGATGGTTGACGCTGGAAATTCCGAGTGGTTGAATTGCTCTAATTTCACTCTAAATGGCTTTGACTCGAAATGATTTTTTTTACACATTTGGTGATAGCTCAGAATGAGAATCTAAGTTACCACGAACTGGACTTGTGTTTAATATAAAATTTGTTTGGCATTCTCTCCATTAGCAAACAGACTCCCCTGACTTGAGTTTGACCTCACGTCATTCCGCCCCACCAGCTGTTTCCGATCCAAGAGTTCCGCCAGAGCACGAGGCTGTTGCACCCAGGAGCACTCCAGAAGGGCGATTGCGTGCCCGAGACTCTGGCCCTAGTCACCATGAGGCCTCAGTCAATTATCAGGCGACAAATCCTCTGTCGCAGGGATTCGTGAGTAGTTTTAATCAATTAACGACGTCACACTTGCCTGTGATGGCGACTGCCAAATCGAATAAGACTCCATGTGATATGATCAAGATGCATCGGATGTCGCCCGGTAAAGCTCGACAAGATGATGCCATCGAATCCACAATTGTGGCTGAGTCCTTGGATGAGGACTTGGCCAGGAAGAAAAAGTCCTGGCACAGTGAGTTAGAAAATTATTTAACATTTTTACAGAGTACACTTAATAGCTATGGATATCTTAGGGAGAGCTCATAGACTCTCAGATCCTGTTCTCGTGTATCCGTCTACAAGTGGCCTCCAGCATTGTATTCTGAGTCGACCACCCAATCAACCCATGTAAATGCCAAGTCTTGACATACAATTGAACATATATTCAACTAATTACGTACACTCAATTGTTGCACAATTTCCAGAGATCTTCACTACGATGAGGACTTTATCTACGATGTCTCACTGCAAATCGACCCAGAGAGAAATGGAGACGTCGAGGCTGTCATTCCAGGACAACGGAGGCACAAGCACAAGTGAGTTAGCGCCAAAATTGGCATTCAGCAGCCCATCAACTCATCGATCCTCATCGAAAATTTTGTCGGTATTACACCGATTTTTCGATTTAATTTTACTGTACTTTTACGGGTTTCTCGATGAACTGTTGACAAGAAATGCGAAGTGCGTGTGAAAACCGCGAGAGGCGTTAGTTGCTCTTGACATTTCGAGCTGAAAAGGTGCATTCTGTGTTGCTCCGTGTTTTCCACTAATTTTCATGGTAAGTTTTCCATTTTCATTCAAATAAACTAGTGGAATATGTTAGCCAAAGATTCTAGATGTGTTACATAAAGCTGTTTTTATTGTGTAGTTGTTTTCTTCCTCAATTTCGCGAGAAAAAAATACTTTGTGCAATTTTCGATGCTCGCCATCTTTAATTTTTCACTTGTCAATTTATTTTCTCGTGAATTTCACGATAATTCTGTGATTTAATAATTCCCTAATGCATTATTTATATAAATAGAGTTATTGTGTATTCATCTAGACAAGTTTTAGACATTTTTTTTCCTAATTTATATTTAATTTAGGACATTTTGTACACTTCCAGAAAATCATCAAAGCGCGGAAAAAAGGTGGAAGGTGTTTCCAGGAGAATCTTATCTGTCACTTCAAGGGACTCACGGAGCAAGCCCCATCTCAACTTTGAGATTTCAGGACAGAACATCATCTCCAGGACAGAATTTCGCTAAACACACAACACACATTCACACATGTAGACATTGTGTCATTAATAAATCAATTTTAAATGAAATAAAGTATTTTCCTAATAATTTTGGGGGCGTGGGGAGTGAAATATATGTGTAGACAGGCTACTAAAAGTCTCAGCAGATTTTCAGACGTCGTGTCTGCCTTTAATCGCAAGAGACAGACGCATAAAATCTGCAGACATATCTGCCGACTTTTAGAACAGCGTCGTGTTGCACTTCGAGAACAAACGTCGGCAGATAATATGAGGACGGTCGGCATATTATCTGCCGACGCGCCGATTAAATCTGCCGATTTCGTGACGAAATCAGCAGACTATTTTTGATGGGAGTGAGTTGGTAATTAATTAGCTTTCCATATAGCTCTATACCAGTAGAGTTGCTAATACAGTAAGTCCTCTAGATTAATGAACAGAAACTATGCTAAACAAATATCCCTGGCACATTAATAAAGCTTTTAACTTAAGAATGTTTAAGATAAATATGCTGCAAACTCTCATAACAACATTTTTATTTTAATGATAATTAAGTTTTTGGATGAATGGAGATATTTTGCCCTCCAACTCATTAAAAATTTTCCATTCTTCCATTATATTCATGACTTGGAGAATTGCAAAAAGTTTTTCGACAAAGCATATTCATTATCTCAAGAGACATTCTCAAGCTGCACAACAATAGTAATGTAAAATTAATTCAGTTGTATTTGGGGTAAAAAGAATCATCTAAAGGTTCATGACTATTTAAAACCGCTTGAGATTTGGTTTGGTACTCAAAGGCCTTTAAGAAAAATTCGAAATTGTCGTAATCAGTTAAGAAATTCTCTCAACAGAGCTTCTTAATTATTGACCTTGAAAAATTTAACTTAACTCTTTCCGGACCACAACATATCCAGCGAACGAATTTCAGTAAAACTCACTTTATTGTAAGTCTTAGTGGTCAAATATGATACTTTTGTAGAGAAAGAATTTTTTCCGCCTCTGGGAAATTGGAAAACTCATGGGTACTCTCGTCCCCAAAAGAACGAAAAGGAGACAAACTTCAATTTTCCAAAAGTCAATAATATCAATTTTGTGAATTATATTTGCGTGTCAAATGACTCCTTTACAAGGTTGATCACTAAAACAAGAAGAATTATTGACCAGTATCTTGTGGGATGTCCAGGAAGTGGTCAAGAAGACACCAAATTCCTGCTTGCCAACAGATTCCTCAAAATATTTCACACAAAAACACTTTAAAATACATTTCTCTCAACACGATGTTATTGTAGACACATTAAGCTTTCTCAAAAGCATAAAAGACACTTCCTGGACAATCAGAATTCACCAAAATCTGCAAGAATTGGAAAAACTTCCCTAAAAACAATCTTCCGCGCTGCTAAATGTCAAAATTATTAGTCATATTGGCAAAAATGTCTCTCCCGCTTGGAATTTTGTAACAAGGTTGGTGTCAAAAAGCAAATGGCGGGCATTGGCGGGATAACCTTACATTTGACCTCTAGATTTTTGGGGACGAGAGTACCCATAAAGTTTGAACAAGTTTTTTTTGAAAATTTAAGAAAAATTGTTTTTCGAATTTATGTAATCTATAATTGTTAGTTATCATACTTATTGACCCCGAGAGGTTTTTCCTTATTCTGGTCTAGAAATATCAAAAATTCAGGATATCTGCAAGGAAGCAGAAAATCGAAAATTCATGATTTTTGACAAAAAATATCTAGGCTCGGGAGTTAATTAAGATCCTGTAAAAAAAATCCTAGATTTGGACATCCTTATAGTTTGTAATCATCCACAAGAATCGGATTTTTATCGATTCTAGATAGCCTAAAAAAATTCTTGTTTCCATGGGTACCCAGAGTCCCAAAGGAGACGAAAGAGTTAACGTAATTGTGATCAAAATTATGATTAGATTATCGTTTTTTCCCACTAAAAGCCATCTCTCAGCTTCATCCGTAAGTCTGTCTAAGGCATAAGTCTAATGTGAAGTCTATCCATAAGGGAAATCCAGTAACAGTATGAGAGATTTGGGAGCAGGACAACATTTCTCTCGTTCAATAACTTTCTCGATTTGAGAGCTCTCGCCGGTTGAGGTTTTTTCTGTACCGATTCGAAGGTATATCAGAGAGAATTTACCTAAAAGCCTGTTGGATGTTTGAGTTTAAACCGACGAGTTACACAAAAGTGAGCACCCCGGTCGGAACAAAATCGGAGTTATAACATGATACTAGTCTGACAAAAATCTGAGTCCGATTTGTATTATATGTATGTTTCATTTATAAATATATGATATTCGATCCTTGGAATTGTCTGTGTTTGATAAGTTCCACAGGCAGCAATGAACGTGCAATTCATTTTTATTCTTTTGCAAAGGATCAGTTATTAAATTAGTCAAAAAAGCTTAAAAAATATGTTTCCTGTAAGAAAATTGCCTCATAAGGTGAAATTAATTAATTCATATTTGCGATTCACACGTACACGACAGCCAAACTACTACTAATGCTGCCAAAAAGTCTCTTACACTAGTAAATCGACACAGTGAGTGTTTTAAATGGATGGTAGACCTAAAATCGCCCTACGATCCCGACTATTATTAAGCCTACTCTCCCTATTTGTATATAATATTTTCCTAATATTGTATAACTTTTGTTCCGGCCGGGAAGTTCATCAAAATGGCATTTATTTTAATAAAATTGCAATTCAAACGTTCTGCCATCCTGAAATTCCACAAAACTTCTCAGAAATTCACTTTTTGCAGCAAACGTTTACACACTTCCTCCTCTTCTTCGCTTTAAGTTTTTAGGCCGGACGTTCTGTGAACATAAATACAGCCCCTTTACACACTGTTGATGACATTTTTGATGATTGAAGTGTCAAGAATACAGTAGACTCTCTCTAAATCAGGCATATGGGGCAAAATGTCACCCAAATTATCGAGAGATTCGGGCGTCAAAGTAATTGTAATTCCACAAAAAGCGCTCAATTAAAAATAATCACGATAAAACAAGAGGAACTAAAGTGAATTTGAACAAAATTTGCTTCAAAATCAAACGTGAAAATTGTCAACAACATTTTTCGCCCTAATTAAAATGAGCCGATTAAGCGAATTTCGAATAAGTTTGTCTTAGCTTGGAGCCTTTGAAATTTACTTTGTATCTTCGAAACGTTATTACTCATCCATGGAATAGCCATTGCATAGAGCTCTCTATGAAGCTCTTTAGTAATTTATATGAGTCGGATTTATGATTCGTTCGTCCGAATTTATCATATAATGGCATTGTCATACTGTTACAAAATTTTCCTACAGATCTCCTTCGTTTTCGTGAGCAGGAGCTTAAGGTGAAATTTAAGACAGCGTAGGACAGTTACAACTAACGCCTTATCAGACAAAATGTTTATGAATTAGTTCAAGCTGATTAAGTCCATATAGTTTTTCTTAAATACGGGTTATTATGCCTTTGGTATACCTTTTAGATCGGTAAAATTTCATGAAAGTAAAATTCATATCCCTTTCTTTATCGAAAGACTTGCATAAGTCTATCCCACTCTTTCCAACTCAAAATTAGACTGAACTAAATTAATTTGATCTGATGTTAAAAGGAAGAAGAGTATGAAAGAATAAGATAGACATATGCAAACTTTTCAAGAATGAAAGGGATGTAAATTTTGACTTTATGAAATTTTCCCGATCTAAAAGGTGTGCCGGAGCCATTAGAAAAGCAATTTGGCAAAGAATTTCGTGTTTTCCAGTCCTAAAAGGATTAAGCCCCTAACGCATCCGGAGGGAGTTTATCTTCTTAATCCTACTAGGTGGGCTAAACCCACTAAAGGAAGACGTCTCTAATCCTTGTATCTCACCTACTACTTAAATTTTTGACATATTCATAAATTAGATGAAATATATCATGGTCTTTGCCTATCTATCCGTCTATTAACTATCCAGCCGTTAACAGATCTAAAGGCTAAGCGTTTAGATATAGCAACTCGAAGTCTTTGTGGGACTTGAAATCTTCGTGGAAATGATCTTTAATCAATTCTCATATCATTTTTTAAAAAGGCTTTACAGAGTCTTCTTCTCAACCTATTGGGATAAATTTGAGTTTGTTAGAAAGGTCTTTGAAATACTGAAATGCTTGAATCGGATTATTTCAGGTTTTCATACAAAATGTAGGATATTGATTTAAATACTTTAAGACTCTATCATAAAATTGGTATAGATAATATTATACATCAAGAATAAGTTCTCCTAACTAATTTCTTTCAACTCAATTGCAAATTTCTAAATTCCATATTGCTTCCATGCTTTTTAGAGAATACTGTAGAAGTTCTTAAATTAATTGAATTGAAATTGTGTTGAAAGACGACTAAAAACCGAAATATACGGAATTTAAACCACTTAAATCAGGGTGTATAATTCACAATGAATTTGGCACACCATTCATTTATTGAATTGGTGCTAAAGAAGCTATTTTTCTCCAATAATTTAATAAGGAAATTCAATAGAAGGAATAATTAATTTAACTATCTTTCCAGACATCATAAACACTGCAAGAAGAAAAGGCACAAAAGGAGAAAAATTTTGGTGCACGATCTGGATGACCAGAGTGTAAAAGTGAGTTATAACAGTCTGAAAATTCATATTGTGGCTTTTTTGTAATTCATAATGTCGCTCTTGTGAGCCTAGAAAGCATTAGAGATATAGAATAATAATTTGGTTTGGCTCATTTGATATGATGATGGATGAAGACTAAACCAGCATTTCCGGTATAATGTGGCTGAATGAAATATTTAAGTGAAGCAGCCGAAAGTTGACGCATGAAAGCACAAAAGTGATGGTTGAATTGTACATATGTGACGTCCTCGGGGACCGTCTCTGCGTGTCTTGTTGGTCTTAAATTGCGAGGTGTAAATTTATTCTTAGCACTTTGAGAGCTTTAAGCGACATGCAGAATGAATTTTAAGGGAGGGTCCTTATAGAAAAATTATTACTACTTTACTTAATTCTACTTTGAATTAAGTTCACGTTTTTCTCTGATATTTGATTGTTTTCATTTTGTTGTGTATAAGCAAAATATTAATGAAAGCCTTCATGCATTTCTATCTATCAAAAGTTTAACGGTTTTACTTTTACGAAAAAATATATTTATTACAAAATAAGACAAAAAAATCACAGAAATTACTTACAATGGTAACCTTTTTCTCCGCGTGGTGGCACTGTATTCTCCCGCAACTGGGGCTGGTAACTGTTGTCATTGTTTTATTATCAAGCAAAATTCAACAGAAAATTACAAACATTTTCTGGATTTCTCGTTTATATAATATTAACTGAATTAATCGGCGTTACAACCAATTGTTTGTATTAGGTATTGCTAACTATAAAACGTTTATCATTAATCAAATAAAGCCTGGCTAAAAGTAAATCTGGACATCCCTTGTAGTAGTGGGAACCAAAATCTTTTGGCACTATATATATTGCTTACAATTCTATGATGAACAATTGGAGATAATTTCAGATAAATTCATCATCCAGTTGCAGAAAAACGCAAGATAGATAGAACTTAAAAAAAAAAACAAATAAAATGCTACATTGGTGGAGTTGACACTAATGTCCTCTACACACTAGAGAAATTTATGTCCATATTGAAGGGTTTTTCCTGCACAAGCGTAGGGAATTTGCTTCAATATGGACATGAATTTCTCTGGTATGTAAAGGCCATAAAACAGCATATTTCTTTAATATTGAACGCATTTATTAACCGTTTTTGATTGTTCCGCACCTTATCGAACGTCACTTTCTGACACCTAGAATTTTTGAATGAATAGAAGCTCAGGATAATTTGGAGAGTTCAATTATTTTGATTTATAATTGAGCTGCAATTCTGAAATAGACTTTGAGTAGTAAAAACTAGCCAAATCAAGCCAAAACATAACCTTGCCCATGTGTTGATATAAGGAACGGTAAAATTCGTTTGTCCAAACATTCTTCGAAGATTTGACGTTATTGTTGAAGATGTGACGATAGACTGCATATTGTGTCCAGGTCTGCATATCCTATGCCAAATCACAACCTACTTCACAAATTCCTCAGTCAACACGAACTTTAACAAGGCTGGGACGTCACAACTTCCAGCTACAATGCCAAACTTTTGATTGCAGAAATTTGCACTGAAGTCCTGTGCGTTTATTTCTTATTACCAAATTCTACTTCAATGGCCGGTTTAGATATTTACTTCACAGTAAGACGTATACCCTCTTTTTCAAGGATTTTCCACATGGTTTAATAATTCGCATCGTACTTTCTAATCATTCCCAGATAGGAGTACCAGGGATAATTTAAACGCACTTCAGAAATTTTCCTTGCAGTACTTGGTGGTTCTAGTGTTGTTGAAAGTCCATTCAGGTTTTGTACACTTTTTTTTTAAATATAAAGGTGATCCTAAAACAGATCCAGACACTGCAACTAGTCAGTCTATCTTTCTTTATTCGTTAGAGCTTTATTTTGGTATCCTTAAGAAAGAACCGTAAAGCTACAAGTTAGAAGAGACCTTCTGTTGCCTCTAGGACTTTTTTGGGCATGAATTGCACAACCCATCATTTAGCTCATGATCGGACTGCTTATTTACGAAGAATCGCTTATTCGCAGCTGACCGTGACAGTTCTTACACGGATCCTTCTTGGGTCGCTTGGGCTGTTACTTACTGATCCCCCCCAACGTTAGCGTTAGCAAAGCCCAAATTTTCTATACTTCAGTTCACCTTATAGTTCATGAATACGTGTCATTTGTTGATATCGGCAAATTGATCATTTTAACTTACTTGGAGTCCGACTACACCGGTTTTTATATGTTTTTGTGCAGAGTTTTATTGCTTCTTTCCAATTCCATCTTGTGTATCTTCGCAACCGTAATATATACTACCGAACGTTTTCAGTTATCACTTAAAAGGAATGGGGTATCTGTAAGGGATACCCACATTTAATTTTAACCAAGCTTTATGTTACGCGTTTTTTCTCCAATTCAACATTCTCAGTAAGCTGGTGGCATAGCCTACACTATCGATACTTTGTAGGCTGGATCATCCTAACCAGATGACAAGATCACCCAACATAAGCCTATCGAAGCGTTTGCTAGTTAATATTTACTTCTCGGTTTATCGCTCGCATACATCATAGTTATGTAAGCTCAGAAATAATCTTTTTTTGCATATCGACAAAAAATCGGCCTTATATTACAGGCTTAACCCAGTTCCTAATGGTATCAAATTTCTAAACAACAACCAATTGCAAAGATTTCTCAAAGTTTTATAGGCCAATTGCCTTAAGCATACCTATAATCTTGATTAAAGATTTTTCACTTGCTGAGAAATCAGAGCAGTTAAGCCATGTAGATAAATTTTATACGACTTTCAAACTTTGAAGTTTAAGCCAATTCCACAATGTCTCGCAATCCTAAAAAACCAAGACATTTTGACCCTAATATTTTAATTCTAAATTAAAATAACATCCCAAAAAAAAACGTAACTTACTTGATAAGAAATTAGAGAATATAAATCTTTTAGACCTGAAGCTTAGATCTGAATATAACGTTTCGCAATATTGTTTGAGTGGAAGATTGTTTCAGACGAGAAGGGGAAAGTACCCAAGGTATTTGGACCTTATCATTTCACACAACAAATCATAACATTGCTCTATCAGGTACGACGCATCGGGAGGGGAAGTGATTTGGTGACGTCAGTGTAAATCGAGCGAATCGAGAATTTACAGTGTAGCAATTGTTCCATTTGTCGTCAGTTAACTTGCTAAGCTATTTTTCTTTCTCTGTTCGTGAATAAAATGTGCAAATTGGTGGAAATTTTGTGCAGGAATGGCTACCATCAGGATATTAAACGATAAAGGTGAGTTGTAAAGAGTGGAAAAGATCAAAACCATCAAGTGATAATGTTTTTTTTGTTCAGGAAATCCAGAGAAAAGTGGCTAAAGGAGTGTTTGTGTTGCGGCTGTGATTCTTCACAATCAACAGCCAATCCAGCAAGTCCAGGATCATGAGGAAGCTGGTGGTATTCCTCCAAGGCCACCCCAACAGGAAGGTTCAAAAGTGGAAGCTGCGATAAAGCAAATTCTGTGAGAAATAAGCATAAGAAAATCTCCTATTTGCCAATAATTTCTCCCGGAAAGAAGACTTTCACAGTCTAATAAATTTTTGATCAAATGGGTAGATTCGAAGATCTATTGAACTTCGAGGAAGGAGTAGGAAGGTATGATCTTAAATAAATCAATTTTCTGTAAATCATAGTGAATAAATTTGCGAAAATTTGTACAAAAGAAGTGTATATTTTTTTTCTTTTCTAATATATTCTTTCTATCTTTGCAGATTTCCTCAAACTACTTTCAAATATTTCAATTTAAACCCACCAAATACTGCAAAAATCAGCAAAGAATATTTTCAAAATTTCAACACTCTGTATTAAAATTTATTTAGTATTTTCCTGAGTGATTGCTAAGGAAAGAGTTAAAAGTGATCGATCATGCTCATCACCAAAATAATCAAGATAATCCTTAGAAATAAACGGAAATAAATCACCAAGGAAATAATTTTAGAAAGATGAAAGATCTCAATAAATTAATTCACATAGCAGATAAAAGTAATTTAAGACTTGTGAAATTGTTAATTTTCAAAAAGGAGCAATTTTTGTAGTCTGATTTCAAAAACTGTTTCTAATATTTTCTAGTTTTAGGCTACACCAACATATTTTTGTATTCAATAATTTTTATATTAAAAAATATAGGAGTTTAATATCATAATTTTCTTTAAATAAAAGTTTCTGTAATCGAAATTTGTAAAATGGAATAAACTTTTGCAAAAAAAATTGAATAGTGATATGAAATAAAGAATCCACAGTCTTTTACTTCAGCAGCAGTAATAGTAAGTTAACTCTTTCGTCTCTTTTGGGACTCTGAGTACCCAAAGCAGCATATGAATGTTCTGTGAAAAACAATGTTTTTAAATTATTCAGAACTGATAAAAATTCTATTCTTGTGGATGATTACAAACTATAAGGATGTCCAAATGTAAGATATTTTTTGTAGAACCTTAATTAATTCCTGAGCTTAGATATTTTTCATTAAAAAATGCTGCAAGCCAATTTCACCATTTTTTAATCAAAAATATCTAAGCTCAGGAATTAATTGAGGTCCTACAAAAAATATCTTACATTTAGACATCCTTATAGTTTGTAATCATCCACAAGAAAATAAATTTTTATCAGTTTTGAATAATTAAAAACATTGTTTTTCACAGAACATTCATATGCTGCTTTGGGTACTCAGAGTCCCAAAAGAGACGAAAGAGTTAACTTACTATTACTGCTGCTGAAGTAAAAGACTGTGGATTCTTTATTTCATATCACTATTCAATTTTTTTTGCAAAAGTTTATTCCATTTTACAAATTTCGATTACAGAAACTTTTATTTAAAGAAAATTATGATATTAAACTCCTATATTTTTTAATATAAAAATTATTGAATACAAAAATATGTTGGTGTAGCCTAAAACTAGAAAATATTAGAAACAGTTTTTGAAATCAGACTACAAAAATTGCTCCTTTTTGAAAATTAACAATTTCACAAGTCTTAAATTACTTTTATCTGCTATGTGAATTAATTTATTGAGATCTTTCATCTTTCTAAAATTATTTCCTTGGTGATTTATTTCCGTTTATTTCTAAGGATTATCTTGATTATTTTGGTGATGAGCATGATCGATCACTTTTAACTCTTTCCTTAGCAATCACTCAGGAAAATACTAAATAAATTTTAATACAGAGTGTTGAAATTTTGAAAATATTCTTTGCTGATTTTTGCAGTATTTGGTGGGTTTAAATTGAAATATTTGAAAGTAGTTTGAGGAAATCTGCAAAGATAGAAAGAATATATTAGAAAAGAAAAAAAAATATACACTTCTTTTGTACAAATTTTCGCAAATTTATTCACTATGATTTACAGAAAATTGATTTATTTAAGATCATACCTTCCTACTCCTTCCTCGAAGTCCAATAGATCTTCGAATCTGCCCATTTGATCAAAAATTTATTAGACTGTGAAAGTCTTCTTTCCGGGAGAAATTATTGGCAAATAGGAGATTTTCTTATGCTTATTTCTCACAGAATTTGCTTTATCGCAGCTTCCACTTTTGAACCTTCCTGTTGGGGTGGCCTTGGAGGAATACCACCAGCTTCCTCATGATCCTGGACTTGCTGGATTGGCTGTTGATTGTGAAGAATCACAGCCGCAACACAAACACTCCTTTAGCCACTTTTCTCTGGATTTCCTGAACAAAAAAAACATTATCACTTGATGGTTTTGATCTTTTCCACTCTTTACAACTCACCTTTATCGTTTAATATCCTGATGGTAGCCATTCCTGCACAAAATTTCCACCAATTTGCACATTTTATTCACGAACAGAGAAAGAAAAATAGCTTAGCAAGTTAACTGACGACAAATGGAACAATTGCTACACTGTAAATTCTCGATTCGCTCGA
Organism: Phlebotomus papatasi; assembly: GCF_024763615.1. Lineage (NCBI taxonomy): Eukaryota > Metazoa > Arthropoda > Insecta > Diptera > Psychodidae > Phlebotomus > Phlebotomus papatasi. The sequence goes on from NC_077223.1 coordinate 77,866,186, forward strand.
TTTACACTGACGTCACCAAATCACTTCCCCTCCCGATGCGTCGTACCTGATAGAGCAATGTTATGATTTGTTGTGTGAAATGATAAGGTCCAAATACCTTGGAAAGTACCCATGTTAGAATTCCAAGTTTCGTAATGACAATTTCTTTCCTATGTTTCTTAATAAATGTGACCCATCGCAATCATTTTAAAACTTTTAAAATCTAGGCTAAGTGCTCAGTTTTTAAAATATATTGCGGAGTCATATTTATTCAGAAACATTGGAAAAATTTAGTCATTACGAAACATGGGTCCCTTTCCCCTACTTTCTGAATTTCTTTATGATTGAGAATTATTATTAAAAATCTCATCAGAATGAAAAGGCAACAACACTTAAAAAATAAAATTATAAAGAATCACAGGAATCACAAGTTAAAAACAAAATCTTAAGAAATCCTAATCCTTTTCTCTCAAAAGGTAATCGATCCGGATGACCTTCCAAAGAGGGCCAGATGGACTATCATCGCAACGGCTTGTCTTCTTTTGGTAATGTGCCTCTTACTGGTGGGTGTCACCCTCCGTATGGCTCCAATAATTGACGATATGGGTAAGTCCAAAAATTTACATATTTATATTATGAATTTCCTCCCCCAAAAAGAAACCCAAAAGAGGAAAATCCCATTTAACTCTGGAAAGCAGAAAATTTGGCTGCAGTTCAAAGTATAATATAACACTTTTTTGGGGGGTAAAAGCCAGCATATCTTTTATGGTAAAAGAAAAGTAATATCTATGCACTTTTCTCTGACCATTTTCGGAAGTGAAGTTTCCATTCAGGCCATAAATTTTAAGTCTACAAACACATTTCCTGTTGCTTGCACAAACTTTCATCCTGTTATGGGGGTATTTGGGGATATCAATTATATTGAAGTCACATGCACGTTATATTCTTACCGTAAATTCACTATAATATACCTAAACTTGCTGAATAGCATCTCCTGGAATTGATCATTATTTAGTAGTGTTTTCGGTTCATTCAAAAGACACTCCCTAAGGGAATTTTTGTTGGTAACTTCCATAATGCAGATACATTAATGGATTTAGTTTGAGCAATTATTATCCAATAGTGTAGTTGCCAAAATTTAAATGTGACGATGCGATTAATAAAAAAGTGATTTATGAAGAGGAGGAACTATTTTACAAATAATTTTACTGTTCAAAGTGATATCATTTGTATGATTTGTATCAAGTATTTTACTAATAATTTTTCTTCACTTTAAACTTGTAAATAAAACTTCTATTAAACTATATGAAAAAGTATCTTCTATAAATTTGTAAAATAAGGTGCGTCCGACTATAATTTCAAACATAATTTTCTAATTTTTGACCGATATTGATTATCCTAACCGATTTTTCAAAATTAAAATTGGGCTATTAAATCCCAAAAATTCTTCAAAAATAAACTAATTTAGAATTAGCTCAATATGCTACTTTTAATCTTCGGAAAAGTTATCAGAATATTTAAAATTTCTCAAGATTTGACTAAGATATCTCACAAAGATATACATTACTTGGGGTAATGGAAGTATTCATTCATTTTGTTTTAACCGCTTAGCCCAAAACGGGGTCGCGGGTTTAGAAGACACCCAGGCTAGCAGCTGTCGTCTGTCGATCCTCCACCACATCAGAAAGACATTTGCAGTCAATCTCAAGGTGCTCCAAGACAAGACCCTGAAATTCTTTCAAAATGATCTTATCCCGGGTTTTCCTCGAGGTAGCTCCCTCTTTACAATGACTTGCATGGCCTTTTTTACATTCCACTTAGCTATTTTCTGAAGTGTCGTTGTCGTCGTGGTAGGTTTGCCATACCCAATGCCATTTTCTGAAAAGTAGTATACTATGAAACAGGGTGCAAACCTGAGGTCACAGGCCTCCTTACCCAGAAGACACGAGTTTTATAGGGTGGTCCGTGGTTTAATATTCACCCAGGACTTCTCGTAGACGCAAAAATGCCGATACGTGCCCGTAGCTATTTCCAAATAAACTGCAGCTAGTTTCTTCCCGACCCCTCTCCTTCCCCTATAAAACCATGTATTTTTTTTTAGAAATCACCTAGACGGATATTTTGTCTATATCCGAAAAAACCGTTGAATCATTCCTGATAACAACTTTTGAAGGTCAAAGGTGAAGAAGGCCGCAACGCAAAGAGCGTATTTGTCAAACGAATGTTGTCATGTTTCGGCTTATTGAAAGAGTTTTGGAATTTCAGGCAAGTTTGAACCGGTTTTAATCGGTTCTTAAGCGGTAATGAACCGGTAGTGAACCAATAAGTAATTTTTCTCCGAAAATCATTTCTATTACACTTCAGCTACTTTGGTTGATCTTTTGAGTAATTTATGAATTGATAAAAATTGTTTGTGAAGTAGTAAACAGCTTAGGGCAGAATCACATTGTCAATAAAATGATCGCCGTAGCCTCACCGTATTTCGTTAATTTACTCATTTTCATTGCAATGCTTACGCAAATTATCAATTGAGACGCTCAGAGCAGAAGTGGACTGTTTTAATAGAGAAATGCATGCAAAGGAGACCACTTCTGCTCTGAGCGTCTCAATTACCGTATTACCTTATCTCATAATCGGTGGCACTAAGTGAAAATAATATTAGAAAATTGAGGAAATAAAACGAAAATTCGATAATCGATGAGCAAAAAAACTGTAAGAGAAATTAATCGTGCAGTTTTTTCTGCTCACCATTTATCGCATTTTCGTTTTATTTCTGCTTAAGTGATTCTGCACTTAAGCAGTAAATGATGCGATCGTTCTTTTGAGTTATAGAATCGAAGTTATGAGTTCGATGACATTTTTTTTTATTGCTTGAACTCCACAGAGAGAGCAGTATAATCCCTCGATATTGAGTTTATAACAACTTCTTGCGAAGTTTCGAGGTTTTGTGACGCCACGTTGTTTGTCCATCTGTTCGTCTATGTGTCTGTGTACCTAGCGGTTACACGTCTAGAGCCCAAACGGTTACAGATAGAGATTTGAGACCTTCGAGGGACCCTCATATGCCGACCCTGGGGCCATTAACATGCTCTTCATTTTCCCCCTTCTCCTCCCCTCCCCCTCCGTTCCATGTTCTTTTAAATTGGTCGAAAACGTGATCGTTTTTTTTTCAGTTTTAGATATGTTTTAAAAGTTGTCCAGGCAGACATTTTGTCTTTAGGCCTTACACATTGAGAGCAATTTCCAACAAAAACTGGGGCGACATGATAACTTATTTTCGATAGTATCGACTGTCGATTCTCAAAAATGTAAACGATAGCTGCACGTTTTGTAGCTGGTACAGATATTTACCAACAGTCAGATTCTTTTGAGAGTGTCCCAATAAATGGTCTAACAATGCGTAAAAAGTCAACATTCACTTAATTTAGGAGATACAGATTTATCGATACTATCGATTCGATAGTATCGAAAAGTTATCATTCCACCCCTGTTTTTTTTTTAGGAAATCGTCTGCATTGCTATAGGTGAAAACGTTAAAATTCTGTCAAAAATGTATTTGACGAAAATTGTTCCCAATGTATCCTGTTGAATAATATTTAACAACAATAACGGTTTTTCAAGGTCAAAGCTTACAAAAGCTCTAGAGGGCGTATTTGTCAACCGAATGGTATCATATATTAGACACAATGGAACGATCTTGGAATTTCCGATAAAATTGAACCAGTTTCAATAGGTTCTGAATCGGTAATAAACCGGTTCATAACCGATAACTAATTTTTCCGACATTCAATTATATTACTCCTAAGCTATTTTGGGCGATTTTTTGAGTGATTAGATCTATTCAATTGTGAACCAGTAAACGGTAAATAATGCGAAAGTACTTTCAAGATATAGCGTCTAAGTTATGTGACGCCTTTCCAAACCTTTTTTTATCGTATTGCAAGAATTATTCTTTCTATTGAAGACCTTTAAAAAAATATTTTTAAATATTGTGCTGTATATTCGATCCTCAAAACCATTATACATTAAGCAAGAACATTTTTTAAGCTCGATGAATTAAATTCCTTCAATCTCAGCCAAATATATAACAAACATTTAAACAAATAACACAATGTTAAAACTTCAAAATTAAATTGTTTTTCTGTTGCTGGGAAAAGATACTTATTTATTCATTTTCTACTTTCTCTCAAATTTAATTATTTCTTCAAAAAAAAAAATTAATTGCATCCCAGCATATAATTATTGTTTGCAATGTCTGCATTACTCATAACAATTGTATGAATTAAATTGTGCAGAAAATTTAATATCCTTTCAGATATAATTTTGAAAGATTGTGTTACATTTATATTTTGAGAAAATTCAGGAAATTGCGCGGAAAAGCCATTTGCAATGAAAGCAACTAATTTATTATTAAAATTTCAAATGACTGCAGTAATTACTCTTAATTAGATTTACGTGACATATTATTTGTCAAGAATGGTTTTATTACTGAAATATATTTCTCAAGATATAATAATTTTAATTTTCATTAATTCATGATGGATTAAAAATTCATTTGCTTATATTTCTTCTCGTGGAGTTTTCATTATTTGAAATGGAAAAATACTGTCGAGAAGATATTTCTGGTGCCTCGAAGCAAATATTTTCCACCTCCTTTTGTACATTTTTTTCTCTTACTTGGAGTTTTTGCTCAGACTAGAGGGTGTAGATATAGTGTTTTTTTTTCAGTAAGTTCTTTTTAGAGCTTTCGAAATTGAATTTTTCATCATACCGACAAGTGGTTTTAATCAAGACACATGAACATTAAAAGTTTTCCCATAAAACATTGTGCAAAGCTCGCAAAAGTTCTCTTTTATAGTGGCGTTGTAATCTATCTTGATTTTTTTTTCCTTAAAACCTACCAAAAGAGCAAGACATAAATTCCACGATTTTTTGGCCACCCAAAGTTTCCTTCTTTCACTTTTCGGGGACCACTTTTATCAACATATCTTCGTGATTCAGACGATTTCTGTGAAATTATGTCACACTGTTTGTCCATCTGATCCGGCAGAGCTATCCAACCATCCTCTTGACTTAAAGGCCGAACTCAAAAATCAAAATATTTTCTATCAGCAGATGATAACTCGTACTTGAACGAAGGATTCTTTTTCTTGATTACACTTTTTATTTAAGTATAACTTCGTCCAAGCGGCTAAATTATTTAAAATTCTGGATTAACTCTTTGAATTGGGTAACTGTACGAAATTTCGGCCAGCTTGCAATTTCGACCACTTTTTTTTGTTCCTCAAATTTCCATAAATTTTTAGTTTTTTTATACACTAAATATTATACAATGCAAAAAACAACATAAAACTATCGCTGCTACGAGCGAGAAGATGTGAAAAAGGCTTTGAAAGAATTCCAAAAGGGTGAAGAACTACGAAAATCAGGGTGGCCAAAATATTACCCATGTCTATATTTTTATTCAATTTTTAAAATGTATTAAGAACGATTTTAAGGCGTCTACACATTGGGAGCAATTTTCGTCAAAAATTGCGTTTTTGACAGAAATTTGACGTTTCCCTCTACAACGCTGCAGGGAATTTCCTTCAAAAAAGCAATTTTTGACAGAAATTGCTCCCAATGTGTAGAGGCCATTAGAGAAAAGAAAGACGATAAATTATCTACAAGGATCCAAGTAACCCTCCTCAAAAAGAAATTAATAAAAAATCAGAATTCCATTATTATCGGCATTCCTACTCTGAAAATAATAGTTTTCAAAAATTTGCATTTGGATGCAAAAATTGATTGATTTTGGAGATCAGCTGTAAATTAATCGAAAAATTTGCAATTGGGTGTAAATATTTTCATTTGGGTGTATTTTTGCAAATTATTGCCCACCTTATGCAATTTTTTACAAAATTTTGCCTACAACTGAACACGATAGCTGCGCCATCTAGTGTTCTTGTTTGCCGTATAGACACAAAATCGACGTACTCGAAATATTAATGAAAAAGCCAATTGCACTTAACAGTTTTAATTTCACTACGACTATACACATTTTTTCCACAATAAATTTTTCACGCTTGCTATTATTATTAACTTTTTGGAAAATTTTTCCAGTTTTTTTTCAATTTTCCAAGACTAATATTTGTAAGAATTTAAGCCGTCGGATTATTGATAAGTGAACCATCCGACATGTCAAAAACTTTTGCACTGGGGATGCAACCTCGCGAACAAATCTTTAAATATTTCAGTATTGAAGTCTTTTGGATACAAAATATTTAGCACACAACACTCCAGAGACTTGAGCAAGTCCTTTGAACCACAAAATTTAATTTTCCAAATAAATAATTTGAGCAATTTTCCTGCAAAACACTGCTAAAATTTCATTTAATTTCTGTCGGCACTTTGTCTTTTTCCGAATCACAACACAAATCTCTACCGGAAGAGCTTTTCCTCCCAATTTCCACTATTATAATTATTGAGAAACATGCGAAAACTACCACCACTTTGCAAAATAATTCTGTGAATTAATATTTCTTCTGCCATTTGGCAATTCTGAGTGACACAGCGACACTGAAACTGGAAGCCCTTGGAAAGTGCTCATTTTCCACAAAATTGACTTCCTTTTGCAAAAAAGTTGGTTGGAAAATGGGTCACTAAATTTTTTGGTTAATTACATGGAGTGACGACCAACTTTTGACATTCTTTTAAAAACTATTTTTCTCAGAGTAGAACAGTAAAGTGACAGTATTGGTGGAGAAATACCCGAAATACCCTATGGAAAGCTGTTTGTTTTTGACAAACCGTCTCCTCAAAATGAAACTGTCCTAAGTGCAATTAATTTTGTATTAGCATTTATTGCTAATGAAGCAAGCACCATGAAGCATCGATTGCTACGCTTGCAGATACAAAGAAAATGCAGTTAGAACAGTTTCATTTTGAGGAGACGAAACGCACGGATGGGCTTTTAGTGGAGAAAGAATTGATAGGGCACATACGACATTCTTAACTTAATAACGCTAAAGTGATATTAAATTGGGGGTTCCGTGATGATCCATGATCATTATCTCAAACCATTTGGCATCTAGTTCTGTTTAGGGCCGGATGTAACCACAAGGATGAGCAAATTACGCAATATGTAGAGATTTATTAATACTTCTCTCACTTTGGAAATCTAGCAATGCACTTTGACGAAATCAATCACCCTGTGAATCTGTACCTGTACTAGTTTTCAGACTATTTAAATTCATGAAATCTACACGCAGAGAAATTTCCAAGTATCCAGATTCAATCCCCATGGGATTGTTTCAATCCCACGATTTTTATCTCAAAAATATCCTAAAATTTCTTGAATCCAGGAGAAATGGGATTGAATTTTAGAAACAATGTGATTGATTTTATCCCCTAATGTGATTGATTTTTAGAAATCCACATTTTAGGAACAAATGGGATTGTTTTCATCGCATTTTGAGATGGAATTTTAGAAACCAGTGCGATTGAATTTATCCCATAATGTGATTGATTTTTGGAAATCCAATCTTGGTCGGAGCGAAAAAAAATGTGAATGCCTGGCTGGATGAACATAGCAGAAATCAATAGCAAAATGGGATGAAATCAATACCAAAATGGGATAAAATATATATCGGAATACCTTAAAAACAATCCCATAATACGATAAAAACAATCTTAAAATGCGATAAAAACAATCCCATAATGTGATAAAAATAATCCCAAAGTGGGATAAAAACAATCATAAAATGGGATAAAAACAATCCCATAATGTGATAAAAAACAATCCCATAATGGGATAAAAACAATACCATAATGTGATAAAAAACAATCCCATAATGCGATAAAAACAATCCCATAATGCGATAGAATCAATCTCACGATGTGATAAAATCAATCACATTTTGGGATAGATTCAATAGCATTTTGGAATAAAAACAATCCCAAAATGGGATAAAAACAATTCCATTATGCGATAAAAACAATCCCAAAATGGGATAAAAATAATCCCATAGTGCGATAAAAACAATCCCAAAATGGGATAAAAACAATCCCATAATGCGATAAAAACAATCCTGTAATGCGATAGAATCAATCTGAAAATGCGATAAAATCAATCCCATGATGCGATATATTTGATCGCATTATGGTATAAAATTGATCGCATTGTGGGATAAATCTATTCGAAATATTTTCGAAAATTCAATCGCATAATGGGATGGATTCAATCACCAAATGTGATTGGAGCCATTTCAATCTCACAATGGGATAGAATCAATCCCAAAATGCGATCAAATCTATCATAATATTTTCGAAAAATCTATCGCAAAAATGGGATAAAATCAATCACAATATGCTCTAAAATTCAATCACAAAATGGGATTGAATTCAATCGCAAAATGGTATTGGAGCCTTTTCAATCCCAAAATTATCCCATTTTGCGATTGAATCTAGAGCATAATTTCTCTGCGTGTAGGGTAAGTGTTCGAAATTTCGGCATAGTTACATGCAAGCGCCAAAGTCTTAAGTTTATAATGTAATATTTTCAATATAAATTGATTTTTTGTTAATTCTTTTTAATGAGTGTTGTTTAGAACCTTGCAGGGGAAATTGCTTATGCCTTGCACGGTCTCAACCTTCATAATGACTATTTTTTTCTAAATTTTTCAATAAATGTGACTCATCGCGTCCATATTTTATAACTAGGTGAAAGTGTCCGGTTTTTAAAATATATTGCCAAGTCATATTTATTCTGAAATTTGGGAAAAAAAATCCTAATTATGAAGCTTGGGACCGTGCAAAGCATGAGCACTTTCCCCTAGATAGTTTATCGTCTTTGTTTTCTCTAAAATCATTCTTAAAGTATTTTAAAATGAATAAAAATATAGGCATGGCTTTGGGTAATATTTCGGACACCTTGAGTCCTAGGTTCCTTGCCCTTCCGGTTTTCCTTTCCTTTCTGGTCCTGTTTTTTTGCATAGTATAATATCTAGAGTATCCGAAAACTAAAAATTTATGGAAATTTGAGGAACAAGAGAAGTGACCGAAATTGCAAGCTGGTCGAAATTTGGTTAAGTTACCTTAAACTGTGGTCAAGAAAAATAATCCTTCGTTCAAGTACGAGTTCATATCATCTGCTGATAGAAATTATATTGTTTTTTTGACTTCGTATTAATCTACTCTGAATAATCTCGTCGATGATGTCTAATAGAGTATGTTTTAAAACTTACCTATATAACCCATTAATAAACCAAATAAGGTAAAGTGCCCTCGAGCCGACCGGATCCTCGACTCGACCGGTGGTCAATATTTAAATGTTTGATGGTGAATTTCTATAAAATTGTCACTGATTCGTATTTATTTATGAAATAATTAATCTATTAATGTTAGATCATACGCCAAATTAATATTAGTGCAAATATAAATAAATTGAATAAATAACTCTACTGGTCGAATTGAGAAACCGGTCGGCTTGAGGGCACTTTACCTTACAGAGATTCAATTGGTAATATGTTAGAAATTATAACAACACTGAGAAAAAAAGAGGGTGCGATTAACTTTTTTTCCTCGTAACTTTAACACTTTTTAGGTGTAAAAATATATCAACATTTTTTAATGTTAATTTTACAGCCTTCTAAGTGTAAAATTAACATGAAAAAGGGTAACTTTAACCCATAATACACCTAAAAGGAGTAATATTTACGCCGATTTCGAATCAATATGCAGGGTTAAATTAACATTTCCGGAATGTTATTTTAACTTTTTCGGGTTTCTCTCAGTGAATTAACAAGTGTATAAATGCAGAATATCTGAATTTAACAACTTTGTTTAATATGTAAATATATAAAAATTCAAATTATTTTATTTATCTACAAAATATTTATGTTTTTATGTTTTATGTAAAGTATACTTCTTGTTTTTATTTATTTTAAAAGTCCGAACAGAAAATAATCGCAATATTATAAACATTTACTGTAGTTTGTATCAGCAACTGTGCTATTCCGTCGCTTTGATCAGCAATTGCCGTAACTTTCTCATCACCTTTATTAGCGATTTTTGTAACACTATGGAAATACGTAGACTATACAAGAATTGCTAATCCAAGTGCTTATGTGTAAGTTTTATAGATTATCGCGGAATATGTTTAAACATTGGTATCAAAATCTAATTTTCTGATATTATCTTTTACACTACCTAACAGATATTTAATTATTCTTAAAAGACGAAAGGGAGTATCATGGAGAGTTACCATGTAGCCCTACACATACAATGATATATAATTTATTTGTTCAGAATTTCGTGGTGATTTTCGATCTATTTGAAAATGATTTGTGTTTTAACTAATCACAAAATTTACGATCTCTTGATACATTCACTGTAGTTCATTAAAATTTTCTTACTTCCCAGTGAAACAGTTTTTTTTTGTCTAACAATGCATATCACTATTATTTTCTCAATCCTTTATTCTGCATTCGATAAAAAAAATCAAAAGAGCAGGAATCTCGGTGAGAATTAATGCGAAACTATATGACCTATATTCCTTGAGCATTGATGGGACTCACTTGGAACAAAAGCTCTCCACACACTCTGTGGGGAAAAATCCATGGTAATTATGAATTTTTTAATGAGACCAAATAGTTGAATGCGCCGTGGACGAAAGTGAAAAGAATTCATCGTGAAATACACTCGTTCCCACCCACAGTTCTGTGAAAATTTTCACCCGGAAAATTTGCCATCTCTTTTTCGCCGAAAGAAGGGGAAATTCTGTGGAGTAGTGGGGAAAATATGCGCAAATAGAATATTCTTTGACAGGCAACTTTTGTGGATAGACCTACATCCAGTTTTCCACTTTAGTTACTTGGCAGCCTTAGAACTTGCTGGATGTGTACAATACCGGCCTAAGCGCTAACGAAAGGAGCTTTTTAGTAAGATCTCTGTATGCAAGAAAGCTCACTGATGATATTCACTAGTAAGATGGGGGTAAATCGGCCAAAGAGAATAGAATAAGATATTCAAGGGAAATCTCTTCACTGTGCAATTTCATTGGAATTTTCTTCTTATTGCCATCCCTCTCCATTCTCAATTCTATTCACCAAAAATGTTTTCATCCCCTTTTACATCCTTTTTTTTGGTGGTTTGAGACTTGTCAGCTTTTGGTTTTTAACACATTTTTTTCTCAACTTCACTCTTTTTTCATGGGTGGGGCCAATGGAAAATTAAAAGAAAGAGGTTGGGGTATTAGATGGTATCAGTAGTAAATTTTATTCGTCTCGTCTTCATGTATTGTTACATTTTTTTCTTTGCTGTCTTCTACTTCCGTCTTCTTTTTCTAACCACAAAATGTGTTGAAAATGATGAAAGAATATTCTCTAAAAAGAACTTGAAGATTTAAAAGATGACTCCACAAACAGTGATTGATTGTATTGAAATGCAAATTTACAGGAAAATTTAATGGGAGGATATTTTACATATTTTTCCTCGAACTTCTAATATCAATAAATTTTAGTAGGGCACATTTTAGGCGGAAAGATTACACTTAGGAAAAAGATTGATCTCAAACTGGTTATGTAAATTAAGAACTTGTGTAATTTAAACTAAGATTATTGGAGGGACTCCTTTCGACGCACGTAGATTACGATTTTGATCTCTTAAAGATTGATTTGCTTAACCGGACATCTTGCCGTCCTTTTCTTCGTTCTACAAAAACTTTAGACAAATAACGGAAATAGATACCAATATAGGTACGATTTTCGGAAAATACATTATACCTGAATGACGTTATAGATGGTATTGTCAAATCGGGTCCCGGTCAAAATCCCGAAAGCCAAAATCCCGAAAGCCAAAATTCCGAACGCCAAAATCTCGAATCATAATCCCGAAAGCCAAAATCCCGAATTCTTAAAAGTGTCATAGCTACTCCCACGATTGCACCCGCGTTTGAAATTCTGTCTGTTAGAGGTAAAGGGAAATCTTCTGTGTATTGGGAAATTATTCTAGACATTTTCCTTCACATAATTTCAACCCTTTCAGAATTTTGAACATTCGGGGTTTTGGCTTTCGAGATTTTGGCCTTTTCGGGATTTTGGCTTTTTCGGGATTTTGGCCTTTTCGGGATTTTGGCGTTTGGGATTTTGGCTTTCGAGATTTTGGCTTTCGGGATTTTGGCCTTTTCGGAATTTTGACCTTTTCGGGATTTTGGCGTTCGGGATTTTGGCTTTTTCGGGATTTTGGCGTTTGGGATTTTGGCTTTCGGGATTTTGGCCTTTTCGGGATTTGGGCCTTTTCGGGATTTTGGTCTTTTCGGGATTTTGGCTTTCGAGATTTTGGCTTTCGAGATTTTAGCTTTCGGGATTTTGGCCTTTTCGGGATTTTGACCTTTTCGGGATTTTGGCGTTCGGGATTTTGGCTTTCGGGATTTTGGCTGCTACCGGTCAAATCAATTCCTGTAACTCCTTCTTCCATTTCATCTGATTTAGTATCCTTAATAATTACACCATAATGGTACGGATAAATTTCAAATTTTAGTATTTACATTTATTCATAAACGATAAGACTAAAAGCTTCTGATTGCACTTGACCTCCTTCGACCGCCCTTACCATATCATAGGTACAAAACGTTCAAAAATAAATCGCAATCAACAGTGTATAAAACAAACGTTTGCTCGTGTAACGCTATAACTCATTATAACACGGCAATTTTGTGCAACTAAACCTTCAGGCTTAAGAACACAATAATTGAACTTAAAAATTTCGATATCGAATATTTCGTAGCTTACCTTTACGATTTTAGAATTGGAATACACTGTTAGAGACTCTGACGCCCTTATAACAAGAGGGCCTTTCTTAATCTGAACGATAAACAATGAAGCATATCCAGACTACATTTGTGACATTTATTAACCGATTTTCATGAACTTTTACAAGCAACCCGAATTGTACGCATTGCGAGGTCACCTGTAAATAATCTCAGCTACCATAAGCTTATTGTAGTATTCTACGGGAGCTTTCCAAAACACCAATTTGTTTTCAAACTCTAACAATTAGAACCGGAGATAGGGCCGTTTTAAAATCAAGTTTTTGATCCCTTATAGTTCGGGATAGGGGGTCGGGCGGCCTAACTTTTTTTTTAAACGAAAACTCTTAGGCCCAGCTACAACATACCAAAATTTGAGATTGATCGCTGCCATAGATGCTGAGTTATTGGGAAAACAAAATTTGGTGGTATTCCAAAATGGCGGAAGGGGGGGGGGGGTGGATCTGTTTCCGAAAACCGCTTGTCGATATCACTCTCCGTTTTCTCTCCAGAAGTGGGAACACGACGGACGGGACGAACGGGTCGGCCGCGAAAATTGATTTTAAGCGCATATGATATTCCTGATGTATGAGTGCAAATCCAAAATTTTGGGCCGATCTGACGAAGTCGGATTTCACTTCGGACCACAAAAAGGACAAAAAGAGTTGTTAGAGTTTAATCAACGGCTGATTGACTAAAAGTTGGTACAATTCTACAAACTGTTGGTCAAATTGTTGTCAACTGCTGGGCGCATTGGGCTCGAGTGTTAAAAATAAATAAAATAAAATATTGGTTGGTCAATAGTTCGTAGTTTTCATCAACTATTGGAAGAATGTTGATCGACCAACAGTTCGTACAATTCCACAAACTGTTGGTAGAATGTTGATCGACCAACAGTTGGTAGAATTTTGCAAATTTTTGGAAAAATATTGATTATTCTTTAAAAAAAAGCTGCGTAATTAAAAAAACGGAAAAAATACTTCTTGAAAATACTTTGTTGATTACATAGATACACTGATTTTTTATTATTCAAGTTTTTGATTAGCAAAATTTCGGAGCTTTTTCTTAACTCCTCGCATCAAGACCTTCTATGATCATTACCGTGGTTTTTGACCATTTTATTCCACTTTTTCTTGAAGTCCCCGATGTTCTGCACAGGTTTGGCCTTCGTCGTCGGATCCTTTGTGATAATAGCCCAATTCCTTTTAGTTGGAAGAATGTGAGGGGTGTTTAGTGAGTTTATCTCCTTGGTTATGTAGCAGACAACATTTGCCTCGTACTCCTCATATTATATTATTTGGTTGCCTTTGAGTAATGACATGAGGTCAGATTTGGCCAGAAGATCAGGTTGAGGGTATGTCATGGCTACTATACACAGGCAACAGGCATCTTTGAAGGCATTCCATGATGTAAACGGACGAGTTCATGGTACTCTGCATAAAGAACGTCTTGCTCTGACCTCCGCATGCACTTTATGTCGCATCCAGTGCGATACTTTGCGGTGTAATATTGCAATCCTAGGGGAATTCTGTAACAATATGAAAATATCATTTGACAAACTTGGTAAATTCGAGAGCAGAAGAACATTAAAGACCAGTAAAACCTAATAGCTATTGCAAAGAACCCTGTAATGGCCACTACACCCTAGAGAAATTTATGTCCATATTGAAGAGTATTTCCTACACAAGTGTAAAGAATTTGCTTCAATATGGACATACATTTCTCTAGTATGTAGACGTCATAAAGCTCTCGATAATTGTTATTAATCGCGTTTTAAATATTTTTTCTTAATTTACCACATAAAAATTTTTCATTTATCACATGACAATGCCATACGGTTATAGAATCCCCTACCTATACCCTAGAATTATTTGAATTCTCCTTTCACGCATGTTTCATCATTCATCAAGATGCACCCTTCGAAAACATTAATCATCTTATCATTCAACCTCCGAGCTCGTGTTTTAACTATCTGATTTTGTGCGTTCTTGCTTTGGGGGGGGGGGGCCTGATTGAGCTTTATAGGTCTTCAGTCCATTCCTGCGTTTCATTTTGTCCCCAAGACTGGGAGAACACTTCATTTTTTTTAGTCAAATCCCTCACAGATGTCTAAGGATTGTCCTTGTAGTGCTTGATCAGCTTTTTCTTCAAAACTGAATCACAAAAACTCCTGTTTTTTCCCGCATCCTGGCTTCTGGCGAGGGTTTTACTGTCTAGCAAATCAAATTTTCTCTAGTTGCATTTATGAAAATTGAATTTTGTTTTTCAAATAATTGCACAAGTTTATCTAAAATTATTTTTTTTACCGATTTCGAAAAAAGTGCGGGTTTTCATGAAGCTTCTTTATTTTTCGTTTACGTTTAAGACTCGTCCTCGACCAAATGTCTATTTACACTTTCTGATGGTTTTCTGTTTACACACAATATTTATTATATACAGAGATATTTTGGATGATGGAACGAAAAAGGAATCTACAAAATGCATTTCATTTCTTTTTCAATTTTATTATATTTTACCATTTTCTGTTTACATTGTGGATACATTTATTTATATAAATAAAGGAAAATGTGTGTACAAATACAACAATTTTCCAGTTGATCCGCCAGTATCATAATTTACTTGGTTGATAATGTATCATTTAGCAAAGCTATATTTATTGAAAATCATGTGTGTGTTTGGGATGTTTGGGGATATGTGTTGAAAATTTAATCAATTTATTATTGGAAAATATTGCAACCCATTTACTCCATATACAACCTAAAGTTTATTTTTATGACTTTTGCTAACTCTCTACGATATATTCTGGTTTCTTCCAACGTATTTTTTATTGTTTTATGGAAATTTTTTCTCTCATATTTTTCAACCCTCTGCAGCATAATCGAGAAAAAATCGGTGGTTTAGAATGTGCTAAAGAGAGATAAAAAGACATTATCTACCTCTTTTTGGGTGATTTTTCCAAGAGGACGACAATTGTTTGGGTTACACCAAACGACATTTATAATAAAATATTCGCTCCATTGCCAAGAGTGGCAAAGCAAGTATATATATATGAATGAGATGAAGCAAAGAATGAAAAAGAGTAGAAAATTGGGAGAAAACTCCACATTTTTCGGTGTATTTTATTTATTTTTCCAACGGATCCGTATCTGAATAATTGTAAAGCTTGTGTAAATTTTGCCATTTGTCCTCGAAATATTTCACCGCACATAACCAACACAAGAAATTCTTGGTTTTAGCCTTTTGAGGTCCGCCTCTGC
This sequence comes from Phlebotomus papatasi, assembly GCF_024763615.1. Taxonomy (NCBI): domain Eukaryota; kingdom Metazoa; phylum Arthropoda; class Insecta; order Diptera; family Psychodidae; genus Phlebotomus; species Phlebotomus papatasi. The sequence continues at coordinate 77,882,209 of NC_077223.1, forward strand.
GAAGAAAATGAGGAGGCTTTCATACCCTCCCTGTGAGAGTAATTAAAAGTATAAAAGGTTGTTGTTTTTTTGTTTCTGGAGGAAATAAAATGAATTTTCATCATTAAATTCGTTTTAATAAAGAACTACATTCCGACCGAGTATCATTAGGAACCCGAATGGATTTTTTTAATGAATAATCCAATTTATTTATCAAACCCGGAAGTTGTAAGATGTTAAATGACGATTTCATTTGCGGCTATAAATTCCTGCTTTTTTATTGCTTTTTCTATCTAAAATGAATGTGAAAAATAAGAAATCCATCATAATCATCGATAATGGCACTTGGTATACGAGTAATTCATAGGCAGGGGCGGATGTGGAAGTTTTATATAAATTTTTAAATAAAGTTTTATATAAAATTCTGTCATCAAATGAATAATTTGCTGTATGCAAGATAACTGTCCTGTTTGTTGATTCCCTTGAGTAGCGACTATCAGGTAATATAAAACAACTATTTTATCAAAAATTACCTATCCTGGTATTTATTTTCTAGAGTCATGCACTCTCAAAACTGCTCAAGATATCCAAAAAATGTATTTGACAGATTTGTTCAGAATATTGAAATAGTTACTCAAAATAATTTTACAAATTTAGGTAATTTTCAAAACCATAAATCTTCAAAATTAAATTCAAAAATTATTTTTAGGGATGTAAGATAGTGGCATCAGTTTCTATTCAGTTCTCCATTTCATGTTAAGAAATTAATATTTGCAAAATTTTGTATTAAAATCTTAAATTACATATTTTTCTCAATAGTAACGTTTTGTTACATAAGTAGTGGAGACTGGGGCAAAAAGTCACAAATCGAAAATTTTAAAATTCAATATCTTCCAAGATAAATAAGATAGCGGCTTAATTTTTTTTCCATAGTTAGCCTCCATAGGTCTTCTTCAATGTCGTAAGTTTGTTAGAATTTGAACAAGGAATTTAGAAAATTAAAAATATAGAAATTTTTAGTACTGTTTTCGAAATATTTTCCGAGTAGAAGATATCAATTTGATTTGAAGATTTTAAATTTAATGCACTGGTGAATATTTCCAAAATTATATGGATATTCTTTGAATACGAATCCGCTATCTATTTTAGAATTTTACAAAGATTATTTTTTCTAGAAATTCTTTTATTAAAAACGACCACTTGGGGGTAAAAAGTAACAAATGCTATGGAGCAAAAAGTGACAAAAATCGAAACAATTTCTGATGTTCCATGGTGAAAAGAAACGTCAATGCTATGTGTCGCCGCTTGTTGTTTGCATTGGTCAAACGATTTGCAGTCTTTTGTGTGTTTTTTTTTTGTAAAATAGCTCAAAATACACTTTTATCGCTCAGATAGAGAAAACGGTGTTTTACAAAGGTTTAGAAGAATAAATTTTCTATAAAAATATATAATCTCGGTATTTTACTTAAATTTACGGATTCCGTAATAAAGGGAATCAAAATGTGATAGTATCTTATGCCTGATACTATTTGCCTCAGCATTTTTGAGAATGGTCACACAATTACCTTTTAGAAAACGGCTCTATATAGATATATTTCCTCACAAAATAGAAGAAAATGACTTTCACAGAGTTGTAGAGCGGTAAATTTCCTATAAAACTGTGCTAATTAGAAATTTTGGAGATGCTTGGGTAACTTGTAAAAAAATAAATTATCCGTTTTGTGACTTTTTGCCCCAGTCTCCCCTATAGAAAATGTTGAAATCTAGTTCTTAGTTAAGACATTTATTTAAAATTGGAAATATTTTACAGTTTGAAATTTTGATCTTGCTTTTAGTTTCAGAAGTGTGACAACTTTTGGGAAAAGAAAAAGGGATGACAAAGCATCTTTGATGGCAAGGCTTTGCGAAATTCTGAAACAAGTGACTTAGATTATACACCTGAAAAGTACTTTCGTATCACTTACCGCTTAACAATCCTCAACTGATTTGAACTGATTCATAAATCACTCAAACAACCCACTGGCAAGTTATTTTTTTTATATGGAGCTATTTGAAGCCAATTCCTATAAATTGATCTCGGACTCAGTTCACAGTGCTCCGAGGAAAAAAATTATTTAAACAAAAATTTAGTATATTTATCCCTCCATACAGAAAGGTATTTTATAATACGGAAAAACTTCTCACCTTTTTGTTATTCAGTGTAACGGTCGCGAGTGCAAAAAAATCCCATATAAATTTAAATCGAAGTATGAGAAAGTAGCTTCAAATTTCAGGCAACTTTCCAGGGGGTTGCACTCAAAAGATAGCCCAAAATAGTTTTAAAAGTATAATAAAATTGATTTTTGGACAAGAATTACTATAACCGGTACACTACCGGTTCACAACCGATTTGAACCGATTTATAAATCACTTAAAACATTTCCCAAAATACTTAAGGAATAATATAATTGAATTTCGGATAAAAGTTAGTTATCGGTTATGAACCGGTTCATTACCGATATATAACTGGTTGGACTTGGATCAGGCTTGTAAAGAATTCCAAGACCTTTCCAACAAGCCCAAAAATGCATAATTTGAGATGCATTTTATCATACTGTAAAAGATATATAAAAAAAACATTTTTACAAATACCATTTGGGTTTAACTACAAAAGAATTTAATTTTAAAGTAGAGGAAAAGCGCGTTATAATTTTGAATGTTCGGCACTCCTTTGCTTTCTTTCCTGTATCTTCGGAAATACTTCAAATTTGCTTTTGAAATTTTTAAAATATATTTTTAGACAGTTTAGATTTCGATTTAAATAATAAAAAATACAGTCCTTCTTTCCCCTTGTAATACAGGTGCCCCTTCAGTGACAACTCTTTAGTTTTTTACTGGTCAAATAGACTTTGTCTATAACCTATAAGTCGCCAGTAGGAAATATTTTACGAAATATTTTTTAGTGAGTTATAGAAAATCAAAATCAGTCGAATAAAAGAGAAATCAAAGAAATACAGCTTTTTTTCCGTGAACCCTGACCTTACGTCTTTAAAATGATAGGAGGATGAAATTTTCAGTTTTCACAATAAATTCATGATCTATGACAAACACTTTAGTGAAGGTTTAAGTCGGATCGGAGGACACGAAATTTCATGAGAGTTATAATTGGTGAGAATAACAAGAATATCACCTAATAAACTGCAGAATGTCAATACATTTCATGAATCATTTATCAATTGACAAGACATTTCGTGAATTTCTGAATTTATTACCATTTGAAACTGCTCAGAATTGGTATAAAATGACAACCCAACGACTTATTGATTTTTTTCCTATACATATTTATTTTATTATAGTCTGAAGAATATTAAACAATATTGAAGCTACATTTTCTAGGGCTGTAAGTTTTAAACCAGTTCATCCCAAACCTTTTATTTAAGGAAATATTTTTGCTTTTAAATTCTTAATTAATCCTTTTAATATTACTCATGAAACACTCCTGATGAAAATGCTTAAATATGATAATTTGTTTACATATACTCGGAAGTCTGTATTATTATCTAAAAGTCAACTTTTCTGGATTGTTTGTTATTTTACTTATAATTTTGAATGTTTCTTTCAACCCTCTCAACTTTTCATATTCATATATATGTGTCAATTCTATTCAGCTCTTAGTTAAATGAAAAAAAAGTTTTCAAATTAAATTCGTTTGTACTACAGAAAGTAAAACTATATTTCTCTGTTCCCTTGTTCATTTTATTTTCAGTTTTGATAAATGACAGTGAATAAAAGCTAAATGTTATAGAATTATTGACAAAGTTCTGAACATTGCTGATAAATCTAAAAGTCAGAAATGTTGAATTCGACAGCCCCAGTCAAAACCGCAATTTAATTTTTTTTTTGCTCCCACAAGACACTGCAGAGAAAGCATTGACATGAAACTCATTTCCTTTAAACAAAAAATCTTCCACTGAAAAGCGTGCTAAAATAGAGAAAAAAAAACAATGAGGAGTTCAACTTCGATTTTTTTTCTCAGAACAAATTTTCTTGTTGAAATTGAACTTGTGACGTTCAGCATAGAATTCTTTTTGATTTCACAACTGCTTTGAAAATGAATAGTTTTCATTTGCTCAGTGAAGTTGCAGCTGTTGTTGTTCGAAATTGCAACTCTGAAATAAATATTTAACCGTTAAATGCGTTAAATCTTTAAATCTGTCCTTAAAAGCTCATTCATATTTTCTGATAAATACTTTAATTCTAAAGTGCAAAATTTATTATACTTGTGGCTGCAACCTTTAACCCTCTAAGGACGATAGAAACACCGGTGTCCCATAAAGAAAATAATTTTTCCTGACCACCTAGTTAATTTTTCCTTAGGTTTAAACGTAATTGCAAAATAGAAGCTTGAAGGAATCTAGGATATTTTTTGGATATCTCCAGCTATTTGCTATGTAGTAAATTTTTAAGCTAAAAAATGACGAATTTCTAAATTCTCATAATGAAAATTAATTTTAAATATTTTTTATACATCCAATTTTTTTTTTAAGCAAAACCGTTTTGGGAAAAGAAACTACAATACTCAAACATAATATTTTTCATTAGATTGAAAATTATCATTCATTAGTATTGTCAGAAAAATTACTTAAATTTTTAGGCTATTTTTGTCCCTATCGTTCATACAGACAAAAATACACCAAATAAGATACTGTTGGTTTTTCGAAGGCCAAATATAAGACCTTTTACTAGTTTTGTACATTGGTTTCATTTTTATTGCTGATTTTCGGTTCACGAAAACTGTCTCGTTAAGGGTTAAGAGACCGGGCCTCTCGGACTCACCTCCTCCAGTCCTGGCTCCAAAAATCTAGCATAGGTCACTATTGTAAAGTCTGTCGGAGGCTCCTTGCGAGTTTTTGTAACAATCTTGCTTTTAACGGGGAAGGGTTGTTAGCCATTTACCCAAACCTCTCTATAAGGACCAGATCCCTTGTTCATTAGCCTCAGGTTCGTGACTTCCCAAACTTTTGCCATCTAAAACAGTTAAGGAATTTTAAAGCTTCGAATTAGACATGATTCCAAATTATCCTATCTTACGGAGTTATCACACTAGAAAATTTCACATTAAAGTTCAAGTGCAAAGTTGCTCATTACAACTTCTAGAACCCCTCGAAATCGCTGATTTAGTCAGGACATATTGCTTAAATTGCTCAATGTCACGATGGCACACGGGTTGTCATATTAGTGTTTTTGTTTTTGAAGAATTTCAGTCGTTTGAGCGAAAATGTTCGATTTTAGTGAAGAAGAGGAAGTTTTCCTCCTGCACACTACTTTTATGTCGTGCAAAAGGACCTGCTAAGCGAAAAAAAGGAGGTTGTGGACGAGAGATTGGCTCCTAACGCGACCTTCACATGGTGTCGTTGAAATTCTCTGGGGCGATTTTTTTGTACACACTGAGAAAAAAACGGGGGTGCGATTAACTTTGTTTTACTCATAACTTTAACACTTTTTAGGTGTAAAAATATATCAACATTTTTTAATGTTAATTTAACACCTTTTTAGGGGTAAAATTAACATGAAAAGGGGTAACTCTAACCCATAATACACCTAAAAAGCATAATACTTACACCGATTTCCGATCAATACTGCAGGGTAAAATAAACATTTCCGGAATGTTATTTTAACTTTTTCAGATTTCTCTCACTCAGTGTAATAATTTTCTCCGGATGACTTCGGAGGAATTTAAAGAACTGTTTCAAATCGTAGAGCTTTATCTTCAAAAGAAGAATATACGAAAATGAGGGAGCCAATATCACCCAAATCCCGACTGGGGTGTGAATTCCGGCGATTGGTGACTCAATTTGTCACAAACGGCCTGAAAACCATCAGATCGGCTGTCTCTATTTTTGTATTCCCGGCAGTTGTAGTCCTCCCAAATAACGGTTTCCTGATGCACAGCCTCAATTAATTCGGCCACCATCTCATTTGACCACGAAATCCTAGAAGTTTATGAAGGAATATAAAATGTAGATGTAGATCAAACACATTTTTGTTTAGCTTTTTTCTTACTTATCCTCTGCACCGATCTTTTTCAAGGTCTTTTGTCCTTTCTCCATCTCGTGCGCGATAAATAGTAGATATTAGCACTACTTTTTATCACAATTTAATCACGAAAAAATTGGTGAGAAAGTTGTGGCACAGAAACTACCCGAATGACTGCAATAAAGTAGTACCTGATGAAAAATTAATGAGCAAATTTTGCTCATAAATTTGCTCAATTCTCATTAATTTGCTCATTAATTATCAATCGTATTTATGCTCTTTTAATCTATTTAAACCAGTTTTTGTGACTCGAGTTCACTTTTTTATCACTAAATAAATCGATTTCTAAAAGCTCTTGACGAAAATTGCACATTAGGACACATATCAGCAACAATTAATGTGAACCACATTAAAATTTTAATGTGAAGTTCTCTAGTGTGATACCACGGTTACGCTATGCCGAAATTCTTTCCCAATAATTGGGCGGTTAACAGATTTTTCGGATTGTTTTTGGAATTACTAGCATTCAAGACGACTTCAAAAAAATTTTGAGATAAGATTAGACTATATGAATCATAAACCTACTCGGAAAGAAAACGTTAATTTTGATACTTAAAAACTAACTTTAATCTGTAAGCTTTCTTTACGTCAGAATTGTGGGAAGGGTATATTGCTGTAATTTTTGCACACTATTCCTAAATAGGCTTCCAAAATGGCTGGGGTTCTCATAATAAATTTTTTTGATTACAATAAAATATTTTAAAAGTAAAATATCAACTTGTGTTATCATGTATGAGTACATTAATTGATTAGATCAATAATAATAAGTAATTTAAAAAATTATTTTGAAATGCTCATTAACTATATTCTTTAGAAAATATACCTCAAAGAATATGATTTCTTTTGTAAATTAGAGTAAATGAATTCTGAAATTATTATAAATTTTTACAAGGATAGGGGAATGTAGGTATGGTTCGCACACAGTGAACCTTCAAACGATGCGAATTTTCTCTTTGCTTTGCTAAGAGCTGATTTGCCATTTCTCATTTTGTCTCATGATCTTAATAATTATCTATCTTATAACTAAGAAAAGACGAACTAACTCTTTGAAGTCAAAGAGAAAATTCGCATCGTATGAAAGTTCACTGTGTGCAAACCATGTCTATATTCCCATAAATTATTGTATTAAGTTGTAAAAAAAACTATTCTTTTCATTGGTTTGGTTATCAAATGTTATTTATGAGTATTCAATAGAAAATAAAAGTGTTATCTATAGCAACATCACCGTCATGTAAAAGTACAAAATGCAAAGTGACGGTTGACTTGACACATGAAACAAAGAAATAAATTGAATTCATTAAACAAGAATCTTGTCACATACAATTTGGTCACACATGTCGATTTCATGTGCGCTAAATTGTATTAGAGGCAGCCGCTGTTGAAGGACGATCTATTAAGGACCTCAAAATACTCATCACTTGTATGTCGACGTAATTCACCAAAGCGGAAATCTCACTTTAGTGGATATTTTTCGGAAGTCACACAGAAAATACATGAAGCATAAGCATTAGTATCACTATATTGGGCTGTCCATGTTAATTTTCCATTTAACCGACTTTTCCTTTTTTTTTGCTGTGGCAATTTACTCTGGAAGTTGTGCAACTTATAGCATCCTCAAACAGAAGTATATGGAAAACTGAAAGAAGAGAGAGTAATTAAAATTGAATTAATTGCCCTTTTTCACCTCATACAGGAGATAAAAATTCTCCCACATACGCCCACAACTACCGAAAAGATCAACAAAAGTTGGTGATTTACAAGCAAGTACAAGGGGAATGAACAAAAGAACATATACCACACAACCACATAAATTTAATTAAACCAAACAAATTGTCACTGTGGTAAATAACATATGTACATTTCTCTTAAACTCACCTCAAAGAAATTTATCGTCAGAAATTAAACTAGTGCTTGAAGTAGTGATTTCCACTGGGTTTATCACAAGTAATTTTAATTTAAATCTCGTTCGCATATTTTAATTTAAATTACTATTTAAACAACATTATAAACCTACGATTATATGAGATAAAATATAAAATTTAAAGAGTTTCATCGAAGTTTTGATATGGACCTTAATCCAAATTATATTATCATTTTTGCATACGTTCTCCTTAAAACTGAAAATGATTTTTCAGTTACACATAAATTAAGTGATCAATGCTCTCTTTTCAGTGTTATACAAGTGGCCTAATCACGGTTCACTCAGGTTAGGATTAGTTTAACTGATTAAAAGTGTCTAATATCTAATCGATTCGCCCATCGTTCAAGTATTCCAAAATAGGAAGTTTACAAAGAAGTATACATTTTAGTATGTTTTAGCATGAACTACAAGACTACAGACAAATAATAAAGTAAATACGATAAAGGTTGTAAGCCTTATGCCCTAGACACACTTACGAATTAAGCCGAGAGACGACTTAGTGGAAAATGATGGATATGTAGTTTAACCATTATTTCGAATATAATTACGCTAAGCTGTCTCTGGGCTAATCCTCAGGTCTGTCAAGGTCCTTAGATTTGCCGACTACCAAAACCGGTAGGCATATTCTATTTTGGCATCGTATGATGCTACTTTTTTATTCATGGAGATAGCCTGCCACTGCACTGTGTGTATTGTGATGAAATAACAGCATGGCACTACCACTTCCCTCCCCTCTTGCACACATTACGGACAATAAGGTTTGCCATCATTGATTCATGCTAAAATCATAGGGAAGAGTGGGTTAGAACAAAGTGACGGACAGAGAGTGATTAATCGCCGATTGATCGGCAACCAAAAAGAACGTATAATGCGTGTGTAATCCAAAGGGAGGTTGTGGTTGACAAAGGAGAACGGCAGGCAGATTAATATCTCGTCTCAGATCCCTTCTGATATTTTAAAAGACTTTCCCATATCCCATCTGAACTCTACAAGATAAATCATTTATGGATACTTTACCGATTCATTACTAATTTCAAGACATTTCCGAAAAGTCGAAATATAACCAAATCGGTTGAAAAATATGGCACTAAAGGTTATTGAACTTTAATAATAAATTAAAGCAATTTTTTAGGGCATAAGTATGTTTAAACAAAATGTTCATCTGATATATTTCCCAAACATAGTTTAATATTAAAAAATCGTAAAATCAATTTTAAAATAAACCAAAAAACATGGTTTTGGTGAGGCTCACAAATGATATTCTATAAATGACGTTCTGCACAGTTTTTTTTCTTTTATTTTTAACAAGGTGAGATATTCTCATTACATTTTCCGTACAAAACTTTTACTACTGCTCGAACTCCAGAGAGAGAGAGAGAGAGAGAGAGAGAGAGAGAGAGAGAGAGAGCTGAAGTTTCGATTTTTCTAGTCCAACCGTCCGGGCTTTACCACTCCTAGAGCCCAAACGGTTAAACATAGAGACTTGGGTCCTTCAGAGGATCGTCCTATAAAGTCTACCCAAAGATTGTTAACATGGCCCCCTACAAAACGATATTATTGGAATTGCTCTAAAAGGCGCCATTTTCGTTTTTGAATATACGAAAATACCGTTGATTCATCCTAATAACGGTTTTTCATGGTCCAAAATTAAAAAGGCTCTAGAGATTATTTTTTGTTAACTGAATGGTATCATGTTTGGACTCAAAGCCTAAACCGATTCCAATCAATTATGAACCAGTAATGATCCAGTTATGAATCGATAAGCAATTTCTGTCTGAAAATCAATTTTCTTAAGCTATTTTTGAGTATCTTTTGAGTGATTTATAAAGCATGGGACGCTTAATCACCCCTTTTTTCTCAACCATTGAATATTTATTTTGGGTGTAAAACCAAATGCAATTATTTTGTAAATTTTAACAAAGGAAATTTTTTTAACATTACACATTTAGCACTAAATTTATAATAAACACGAGGAGAATACTTCCTGAAACTCATACACATGTAAAATTTGCAATTTTCTATATTTATTTGGAACATATTCAATTTAAGCTTTTATAACTTCAATAAATAAAAATAAATTCTTTGTCTCTCTAGTCACTATATCGCGTTGTATTCACTTTCGTAGTAATTAAGACATTGAAATAAGAAGGAAACCAGGGGCCCATCAAGCCTAATAAAAAGTGAAGCTACTTTTCACTTTTCCTTGTAAAAAATTTGCAGATATTGCACCGCGACTTAAACAAATTTACTCGTAATTCTTGTATTATTTTGGAGATTATTATGAGACATGTATTTTTAGATAACTTTTAATGCATGATTTCAAAATATAACAAACTGATAAGCCAAATCTCTTTAGGAAAAAACTTGCCAACTGGCTTCAGTGCCTCTATACAAAAACGTATGGAAAAATGAAATGTCGAGAGGCCCCTGAAGGAAATTAAGAAAAAATGTAGCATTTGTGTATTAAAATGCTTTATTCGGTAGTCAATCATTCTGGCTTTTTATTATTTTTTTTACTATATATTCAATTCAACTTCACCGCGCTTATACAAAAAATATCTGACTTTAAATGTTGAACCAGTCAATCTAATTTTCTACAAAAGTCAATTAATTCTTTTATTCCCTAAAAGAAATTAAAACTTGACAATAAAACTTCCTTTATTAGCATAGCAGAAATTTATTTTATGAACTCTACACACTAGAGAAATTTATGTCCATATTGAAGCAAATTACCTACTTGGAAAAACGACAATCCTTTCCAAAGCTTTCGGCTCGGTCTCCAAGCCTTCATCAGTGGTCGAATCAATTAGGAACTTCCAGAGTTTTGTCTCTCAATCTGTCTAGGGAAGGTACAAGGCATAACAAAGGATGTGGGGGCACTCTTCCTGAAAGTTCCTAATTGATTCGACCACTGATGAAGGCTTGGAGACCGAGCCGAAAGCTTTGGAAAGGATTGTTGTTTTTCCAAGAGTGACTCCATTCCCCCGACGAATTCCGGTTCCCTTCTAGTAAATTTCCCTAACGTCGGTTTTTTCAATACAAATTCCCTACGCTTGTGTAGGAAAAACTCTTCATGTACATAAATTTCGCTAGTGTGTAGAGGCTATTATAGAAAACTAACAAAGCAGAGCTTTATGTAACGCCTTATCAGATATTGGCAGAAGCAATTTTTCGGAATAATAAAAACAGTATGATGTTTTTATTTCAAGGGTCTGCCATCTCAAACAATGTGTGTAAAACGGAATATTAATAATGAATCGAATGAATAAGAGATTGGAATTTTATAGTGATAAAAATACTTCCTGCAAAAATTTCTTTTGACCCAATTTTCGTCATTTCATCTCTCATATTAGAAGTAGGTGAGTGTATAAAAGTGAAATGTTCGAGACATTCAAAATTTGCTGAACTACACATTTTATAACATTCGAGGTTTATCTAATTTCTCCCGTCAGTGAATCTTCTCTTTCGTCTTGTGTTTTCTTCTTATCTTACCCTCCAAATTCAATATTTGTCAACTCTATTATACACAACATTAAATTTGTGTCTTTAACATTCATCCAGTTTTTTTTTCGTAGAATTTAAAAAAGAGAAATTACCTTTTTTACCTTGTTGGCTTCGAGGATGGAAAAATAATTTAGTAGCAATTTTCTCATGCTGAAGTTTTATATTCATAAACTGATAATTTTGATAAAATTTACCGTACATGATTCTTGCACATTGCTATGGTGAAGTTGATAGATAAATTTCGCCTGAGGAATTTTTCATCAATATTCTTTCAATTTTTATCCAGCACCAGTAGAATTTCTCGCCAACAATTCTGATGCATACCACATTGAGATGATATTTTTCAAGGTTTTTTGCACTTCTTACTCAAAGATGTTATTCTTCAGATGCTTGCACTGATGAAACATTCATTAATATTGAACAATTTTTATAATTAGAATGTCATGTTCTTTTTTCGTTAGAAAGAGCATTAGGGAAGAGCGGGGCAGTTTCAGGCATGTATGAGTAACGAAAATATCTTTTTTTAGAATAATCATTTTATTTGAGCTGCATATTGTCAAACAGCCTATACCCAAGAATTAACACCTGATGTTAAATTCTTGAACGTAATCAGTCAGAACTGGTTACTTATATTATCTATTTTGTTTGTCAATTCCCTGGTTCATCGGAAATATAGCCATGTCCAAAACCAATTATCTCGTACAATATTCCAATTTGTTTTAATCCGAGACACTTGCCTTTCTTTTAAGCAGAGTGAGGCAAAATCATCTTTATAAAATATATTAACCAGTAACCAGTCTAAACGGCGTTATCACACTTGCACATTAAAATTTTAATGTGATTCACATTAAATGTCGCTTGTGAGCGTCCAAATATGTTATTTGTGTCTTTGAGTCACTTGATATTTGGGGTTTTTCTATTTATTGATAAAGAAGTGGGCTTCGCCTGCAAAAATAAGTTTAAATTTACCTAAAGCATAAATATTTTTCACATTAAAAAATTAAAGAGAAAACCGCATTAATTTTTCGCATTAATGCTATAAATCAATTTATATCAAATTTTGTGGGCCAAGTCTACCTTTTTATCATCAAATAGATCAAATTTTGAATATAAAATGATTCAAACACACAAATTACATATTTGGACTCTCACCATCGACAATTAATGTGAATCATATTAAAATTTTAATGTGCAAGTGTGATAACACAGTAAAACTTATCTTGTTTGTGAATTTGGACTCTAAATTCAGTTAGTTTGAATATAGGTTATAGTCGTTTTAAAAATTAATATTGAGAAATATTGAGATATATGAACCGGCCCCACTATGCTGTATTTTTTTTCAGTCAAAAGCGCGGGAAAAATTAAATGTCAGTTTCCTAAAAGCGTAAAATGACGTAAAATGAAATAATCTGATTTACATTGGTTCACAAGATTTTTTTCACTACTTGTTTGTTGTCTTTTGGATCCTTTTTGCATCAAGATTTTGTGGTATATGTTGGATGAAAAGATGAGAAAAAAATCTGGTACGGATAGACAGAAGAAAAAATTATGCAAAATAGTCTGTTTTGTACCTGGTTTACATTATTCTACAATAAAATCAGAAAATTTTATGCATTCACTGGCAAAAATCCACTGCACAGACAGGTAGTTACTTAGTCAAAGCGGTTGGGAATGCTCTGCAGAAAAAAAAAGTTAATGCCAAAAATCTCTTCTTGTCCCTTCTTTTCCATTCCTGACTATTGCAAAAAGCTTATCAGTTTGCCATTCGCATTGAACCGACAAAGGCACAAAAATGGTGCTTAATTCAAGGGGATGAAAGCCAGGAGAGAATTTAGATAAAGAGAAAAACTGTCAGGGTGATGTATATTTGCACAAATTATCTTCTATATACTTTCACCCAAAAAGAGGCTAAATATTTCGTTTTGTGACTCGAGAAGTTGGAGATATTTCAACATACAGTGACTGAGCCTGAACATTTATACCATAAAGGATATGGAATTATCCTGGGGTATTCAGAAGGCACACGGTTCTGCCACAACATCCTATCAAATATTTCTACTGATGGAAAAACCACATAAGCGTTCGCGTGTATTTTGTGTTGAAGAAGTACATAAGTGCAAATTTCAATAGCTGAGACAGAACTCTGAATGATAGCATATGATGTTGATTTTTGCAATTGAATTTCATTCATTTTGAATATGTGAACAAAATTCTCAGGACAGACAGTTTTCTCAGCGTGTTTTTCACATTCAACCCTTCAGTACATTTCATTTAGCATAAGTACGCCTATGTGGTGCCATTCTTAATCGCCACCTTTAAATTATATAATGAAAGTATGAGAATGACACATGAAATAACGTCAGTTAAATCAGCATTTGTTGTAACTTAAATGCGATACCTTTGAATTAAAATAGAGAAAGCAGTACTAATAAACTGTAAGTTAACTCGAGAAAATATTTATAAAATGAATTTTAATTCTGAAATATTGATGTATACGTCAGAAGAAACACAATAAGATTTTATCGTAACTTCCATCGTTTATAAAACCGTAACTTCTAAAGTATTGAAATTTTGGAAGTTACAACAATTTGTCAAAATGAAAGATATTAATTTGAATTTTTAATATAATAATAAGCGCCTTTATAAAACTAAATTAGGCAAATAAAATATTATCTCTATCCATAAAAGCTTTTATTTCGTAATTTTCGTTGAATACAGTTTGTGTGTCGCGGTTAAGGGCAGAATCAAATTGACAATAAAATACTCGCTATAGCCTCACCGTATTTCGTTAATTTACGCATTTTCATTGCAATTCTTACGCAAATTTTCGATTTCCGTATTACCTTATCTCATACTCGGTGGCAATAGGTGAAAATAATATAAGAAAATTGAAGAAATAAAAGGAAAATACGATAAACGGTGAGCAAAAAAAACTGTACGATTAATTTCTCTTACACTTCTCTTAACTTTAAAAATGTACAAATCCACCATTTGCCTCTCAAATGACATAAACTCAAAATGTAACAGGTTTACATTAAGTTGGTTGCATGTTTTGACCATTTTGACTTAGTTTTTTAAATGAGGCAAGAAACTTTTGATTTTTCAAAAATGACGAACTGTTGGAAAACAATTATTTTTGATATGAAATAAAATTAATTTTTTTTTGAAAAATATAAATAATATCTACGGATTACAAGGAACTCATCTGCAAAGAGAAAAATTTGAAAAGTATTTTTTTTCTATAATTTTTTTCACTTGATTTCTCAAACATGTATTAGGCGACAAACTATTGACACCCACTGTATCTTAAAAAAAATAAAGCAGTGCTCTGCAACTTCACAATAGACAATTTAATTCCCTTGGAACCTTATTGGTGTTAAATATCGGAAAGTTTTTCTGCAATGGTGCACGTCATTTTGCAAATTCAATTGATTTTGTGTAGATGTAAATCAAATTATATGTATACTTAAAAATCTATAATTTCATAAGGATGTGACCAATGATGAGCCTTAAAAACTTTAAATTTTTTTATTAATTTCCTTAAAAATTTTGGTTTTACTGAAGAATGGGGTATTTTTTTTAGTTTTTCTCTTCAAAATTATTTGTTCTAGTAGATTTCTAACTATATTATATTTATTATTCATGTACCTCCTTAATTAACAACCCGTCTGACACAGGGTAAGTGGGACCCAGCGTTGAGCCATTAATTAACACCCAGCTTTAGGCACTATTTTAGCCCTCATCGGCAAGATCCGAGTGGTAGGTACAAATTAAGGACTGAATCTTGCCACAGCCATCAATGGCGGTGGAATGAATCTGTCAATTTCACATCCTGATTTCACCTTCGAATTTTATACAAATAATAGAAGCTACAAAGATAAGGATATGTTTCATTTAACCAGGATGGACGATTTAACACTTTTGAAAAGCAAAAACTATTCTGAAAAAAATTGTCTCATAAAAAATACCACCGAAAGGAAATAAAGACACGTATTTCAGGATTGGAAATTTGTTAACAGTTACCACGACACTTTTCTCTACACGAAACGCACCCTCGCACATTTATTATTATTTAAAAAAAAAAACCACTAAAATCACTGAGAATATCTGCGAGAATTTTAAAAACAAATAAAATGATTGGAAAATATTCCATCTTGTCACTGACAGCTGAGCAACAAGGCCGGCAACATAATTTTCGTAGTTCCGCTGCTCACCACCATGAACGCAAAACAGTGTCCTTCACATATATTTAGTAAGGGGTATTTTGTATGGGAGCTTTTTAAAAGTAAGGTATGAAAGATAGAGGTTAATTGAGGCTATAATCCACGCTTACTTGGTCAGATGGGAACTTTCCATACTTAAATTATTTTGATTTAAAATACAGAATAAACAACCTAAACCTTAATTAGTGGCGGTAATAAATCGTACCTGTAATTCGGCAATACCGCCACTACTGATTAAAAAAAAAAAAAATTGTGGTATTTTTAAATGTGAAACGAAGGGTTAAAAATTCCTTAAATACTAAACTAATGGAAATCCAATGGACAGAATCGTCATATTTCTCGGAATCTCAACATACACTATACATTTCATATGCAATAGAAAAATCCTTTCATATTGGTCTCATTCATGCTTTTTCTGTAAATTGAAACAGCATAAAAAATAAAAAGATATGGTAAAGTGTCCTAAATTTGTGGAATTCTCGAATTCAAAAGATAAAGCTATCCGTAATTAGGGGAAAGTGGGGCTATATTGAGCTGTGGGGCTTAATTGATATACGATTTTTTCACATATTTCTTAATGCAGCTGGTATTTACAATTGTTTTATTTAGATTCACAATTGTTTTGGCTATATAAATTATATTACGTTAAGGCCCAGTTTCCTTTAGAAATATGAGAAAAAATCGAATATCAATATAACCCCACAGCTCAATATAGCCCTACTTCCCCCTATGGATTATTGCCCATAAATGATTACTTTTCAAATTTAAGCAAATCGCATGAGATACAGATCCTTCAAAATGGTTTAGCTTTAACCTTCGAAAATTCGATGTCGAAATTTTTCTAATAAACTGGAACTATAATGTGCCGATTTGCTGATTTCGAACGGATTTGTCGATCTCTTGCCGACCCGTCGATCTTGTGCCAGTCTGGTCGATTTGGTAATTCACAGAATTTTTTGAATTTGCTCAGAAATTCCCTGGAAGTTCGGTGAAAATTCCGTGGTAATTCCAAGGATGTTCCGTCGAAGTTCCGTGCACTCATAACTTTGCAGCTCATTCATCTCTTAAATAATGAAAAAAAGGAATTACAATGTAAGTGGCGAAAAGTAGGACACCTGGCGAGAAGTGGTCGATTTATAAATATTGGAGAGGATATCCATTCTTTTAGTCAAAAAAAATCTCAATTCCATATATAAATATTTGGTATTTCGAGTTCGAAGAATTCGCATAGCTTCAGACGTTCAAACTACCCCTGTTCTACATATCTCCATGCTCCCTAGAGTGAAAATAATATTTTAATTTTGTTACACGTATTATATAACGGATAGCTGAATCCTAAATTACAGAAAAAAAAAACATCCATTTGCTCATATTTTCCCATTTTATGGTACGAACACGATCCACTTTGTGACTAGTGAGTGGGATGGAGTATATCTCACTTAACAATAGTACATTATGGATTTTACATTTTTCACTCATGCTGAGTATACTCATGAAGGTTGGGCGGTTTTTTGGACGGGTGGCAAATTTAAAGATGAAGGCATAAAGTTGCACAAGAGTGATGGGTGAAAAAGGAGTTACAAAATGTTCTGTAAAGTATGAACGTATTTTCCCTCTTCATCTTTCCGTTTTCCAAGAATGTGTGTACGAAGCCTTTTAATGCTGGGAAAATGGGTGAGGTTTATGTGGGCATACTTTACTATATACAGTCTATATACAATGTACTCTTTCTCGGAATGTGGAAAGTCTGAGAATATCGCGAGAGACGCAAAAATGGTCTAACTTGAGAAGAGGGATTTTTTTTTAAATAATATTCTGTGTCTCTTTTCATTAGTTCTAGTGGAAAAGTTGTGCATTTTCTATCTGATTGGATTGTCATGGTTTGTAGCCACTTTGGTAGAGCAGGGCTTTTACGTATAAAACAAAGCACAAGATTTTTTTTTAAATAAACTTCAAGTACAAAAACTAATTCAATTGTAGAAAACTATTTTTCTTAAACAACGGGGCGAATAAATTAATATGGTCTGTTCTTCTCGAGATTTTTGTTATCATCTTTAATTTCTTTTTCTTTCTTTTTCAAATGTTTTAAAAAAAATTTTTCCAAGTAAATTTTCAAAGTTATTTTTTTTAAAGCATCTATTGGTTTATATATAACCAATTTTTAGGGAGGTATATTCTCATTTTTCTCCAAAACTCTGAACGTCTCTCACAAAGCAATGTATTGCATACGTATATATTATGTGAAATTGAAACGAGAAAATGAAAATGTCACCAACTATTGTGTTCATTTCCTCTTTTCTTGGGGCATTTTTAACCCCTTACAAGGTAGCGGACAAAGGAGAATGTTCCCACACTCTAGGAAATCCCATACGCTGCCACAAGATTTCATAAAGTTCCCATGGCGAAGAGAAATTGTTTATATCTGGGATTTTCTGAGTATTACGGTGAACGGAACCACCATAAGGCTAACCAAGAATCTCATGCTAAGTATTACTACAAGGTGTATTCACAGTAGAATGGTTTCTATGTATTGAGTCCGGTCGGAAGATAATTTTATTTCTTCAATATCTCTCAAGTATACACAATTACCTGAATATTGTGTTGAAGGTATACAAAAAAAAGAAACATCTTGATCCCCATAACAACACTTATCACATGTTCTATATTTTCTTGGTGATTTTCTTTTTGCACTCGGAGAAACATATACAAAAAATTAACATTTAGATTTCTACTAATATTTATTTATTTTTCCGAGTTCTCATCTCATAAAGGATCTTATTTTGTTAAAATTTTGGAATTCTAAAGTTTTGAGAAAAAAATAAATTTCTTCGTCGATTATAATTTTCATCTTAACGTTACTAATATAGGTAGAGGCTAAACCAGGGGCATGACATTTCCTATGTTTCCCATATGTTTCTAGGGCGCCAAAAAACTTTTGAGTTTATCAGCTGTTTTCTGTCATTGTAGAATGAATTAGCAAAAAATACTAATACAAAATAAAAGCCAATTTAATAACGAAGAGGCAACCGAAAACCCCAAATTGGCAACCTACGTAGTTTTGAAGATATCTCGTGAAATGTGTACGAAAGCAGGAAAAAATTTACACTAAAACTGGTCGCATTTTTCAGAGCTAATGTCACCTCCCTGGGCTAAACGGTAAGAGATATCATCTTATGGTTTACAATTACCCTCCACAAATTGAACATTATTTTGTCCATATTCACCTTTGGCCTTAACATGTGCCACAGGATTTGATCAAGATTAGTCGTTGATAAAACAATAAAAAGGTATTTTCCTGATGGAGTTAAGAACATTCTTTCTCAGAAAATCACTTTATGTTCTTTTTATATGGTAATTGTAGACCTATCTTATTGACGCAACGGTGTTCAGTTAATGCAATAAAAGTCTTTCTTACCTTTCTCAATTAGCTTTTCCTCTTAAACAAAAAAAACCCTTTGAAAAGAATTCTGCGAATATTTTTTCCCCCTTAATGCGATGAGGAATAGATAAAAAAAGGACAATTTTTGCTATTAAAGTATCTTTCCTCCTTCCAAGATTAAATCAACTCTTTTCATTATCTCAGCATCTTTCAACATTTTTTTATGGAGAGACTGTTTTTCAGGGGCTTGAAGTATATAATTAAATTTTCCTTTACAAGCTTCCACGATAGAATACATTGATTATAGTGCAACGTTTAGGATTCATCTATCACCGCTGTATCTTATAGAATATGTACTTTGTATCAAACTTTTATATACAACCTAATCGTATTCTATGTGCGGAAGATTGTTGAGAAACTACTCAACTAGTTGCATATAAAGTCAGCAAGGTAATGCTGTGTTAAAGTGGTATTTAACATTAATAAAGTGTTCGTTTCACTATGAAGAAAATCTTACAAATTAGAGGGAAGAAAAGCTCTATTTACATTAAGTTTTTCATTATAAGCAAGGAACCAAGAGAAAGAAGCATGAAGAATTTTGTATATTTTTCTTCAACCTAATGACTAAACTTTTTCATTAGACATGGTGTAAATATTTGCGTTAATAGTGACGTTCTGCGACATGCATACTAAATTTTAATTTAATTAAAGAACTAAAGGATCGACAAAAAATTAATTCAATAGAAATTTTAATTAAAATATATATTTTTTTTGTAAATCAATATATGCAAAAATTTAAAAATGTATCGGAATATTGGATTTCATATGAATTTCACAAAAAAGAAAAATAAATAATATGTATAGTAATCCCTCTTCATTTGTCCATATTGCATAGTGCTTCACTCTATTTTATTTATTTCACTATTAAAGTAGTTCTATTATACTGGTATTGAATATTTGCAGAATCTATAGATATTTTATACAATCCGTAAGATTAAGATGTAGCAGACGATGTATCTATGAAGATTTAGCTCCACTGATAAATATGCAATTTTAGCTGAATGCAATTTTACGAGGACAAAGTAATTCCATTTATTTTATTCATTAATTTTTCTGAGCATTTCCCCACAATGGTTGTTTTTATGCAAGATCGAAAAATGTGTTGTAAAAATATTAAATTTTAATGGAATTTTTTGTTGAATGTAACTAACGAATCTTCTCCAAAAAAGCGCCATACTGGCTGAGATGAGGTTTTTCTCTCTCTGTGGTTGTTCTTTATTCAAACTTCTCCAAATAGACCAATTAGTCACCTGAAAATAAAAGAGATCTTTAGTGAAATTTTCGAAATAAATCAAAAAAATAGTTTTGTTTGGCATGGTGGGAGATGAAGGGCAAAAAGGAAAGAAGATCGTCCGAGATAATAGCCATTTATTCACCGAAGACCGGTAGTCAATATCTCTTACTGTTTGACCTCTATAGCTCAGGAACAAACTTAGGGTCAAGTAAAAAAAATAGTTTCCGAAAAAATTTATTCAATTATCGGTACTTAACCGATTCATTACCAATAAAGACCGATGCAGCCTTGTTCGGCATTTCAATACCTTTCCAAAAAATCAAAATTTAAGCAATTCGGTTAAAAAATGAGCCCTCCAAAGTGAGTGACTTTTGACCTTTAATAATTCAAAATGGAGATTTTTCCGGTCATTTGGACAAAATGTTCGCCTAGGCTACCTTTAAACATATCTTAAAGAAATCTATAGTGCCGTTTTTAAAATAAACCAAAAATACATGGTTGTGGAAAGGGTGGATGGGGCTGAGATGAAAATGGAAAAAAAATCGTCTGAAGACAATGTTTTTTATTGGGGGGTCACCGAAGACCGGAAGTCGATATCATTCACCGTTTAAGCTACAGAGAGCTACTGCTCATTTGCCATACCTTTATGATATATACTGAAGCTAATGTACTGGACACACTTACGGCCTAAGTAGAGAGACGGTTCAACGTAATTATAATCAAAATAATTATTACGGCTTAAACCGTAAGTCTGCTAGGGTATAACGAAGTCCAGATAGTTTTTTCTTGGGTTTCTCTTGTAAATATCAATAGAGTTCTGATTTATGATAGATTGCCGAAATAGTTTGGTTATAAAAATGCAAATCGAAATTTAAAGTTCAAGTTTAGGCTTGATTTTGTTATAGATTTTGCAAACTTATGTAACTTTATGTAAGTTTTTCGAGTACTGCAAGCTAGCGGAAGACTGAAAAAAACTAAAATCCCTACATTGCTCCGTTGTAGAAGAGAAGATAGAGCATACATAGTCTGTAATTTTCGATTAATATATTCCTCTGTGTGAAATTCACAAAGAACAAGCATTAATGATGATCTTAATTAGTATATTGTTGGTAAGATTCTTAACGTGAGCTAACTTGGAACGCATGCAAATTCGATTATGAGTTAAAGTTGGTGAACGTAATGCTGTAATTTTGAGTATCACTTCAAGGTGTTGTAAATTCTATCCCAGCGAGCAACGGATACTATTATGGTTAAAGTATTAAATGCTACACTAATGGGATTTACATATTCATTTCTTATTTTTATTACTCAACACACATTGCAGTAAATTTCCTTGCATTGCAGTAAAATTAAGCCATTAGGGGAAGGGTTTAAAGTTTCGTACAGAGTGTACTTTTGAGTGCTTCATATTTTTCCATATTTCTTTAATGAAGCTGACTTATTTTTTAAGGAATATATAACTTAAGACTGGCTATTAAAATTAACTTAGACAGACTTTCGATTTAACCCAAGGGACGGCTTAACAAAATTAAGGTAAAGTGCCCTAAAGTCGACCGGTTCCTCGACTCGACCCGTGAACAATTTTTGAATGCTTTTTGATCTTTTTGATCAATTTCTATTAAATTGAAAAAATAACTCTACCGGTCGAGTTGAGGACACTTTACCTTATAATCAAAATGATTTGTATAAATTTCCATTAGTTTACCACTAACTAAACCTTCAAAAACTGATGGAAATGTCCTCTGATCATTAGTTTTGATTATAATTACAGCCGTCTCTCAGCTTAAGTCGTTAGTATACCTAGGGTAATAGATAGGTCAGATTCATTCAAATAATATAAGAAAAATATGAATTGTTTGAAGACAGAATATGTGCGAAGTTTGAAAGCTTTCTCCTATCTTGCTGTAATTCAAAGCACTCAAAACATAATTTATACTGTTTATGATTCCTCAATAAATAAATACAGTTTTACCTATACTTTCCACAATTTGGTAGATCATTTTTTAACATGATTATGTAAATTTGATTGTTTGAAAAAAATTATATATCGACATCTTTCTGTCTGTTACTACTTAGAGGCCAAACAATAAAGGATATTGGCCTCTGGCTTCTAGTTTGTTTCACGTAAATGGGATATCACATAATATTTCCACTATTAAAAATTAGGTCAGAGTCTTAATAATCTCACCTATAAACCTTCCTATGTTTTAGGATTTTTCTTCAGTGCAGTGTTGCTTCCAATAATATTTCAACTTCTTGTTCATTCTCCTGATTATAAGTTTCAAGCCAAAACTTTTCATTGGCTTGAAGGTACCTGCGATTCACTTATTTCAGAGGCTTAAACAGACAAAACTTCTATATTTAAGTGTTTTCTATATTAATTCAGAGAGTTTCTAAATTCACAAGTTACCTTTCCGATTTTATGTCTTACATCAGTTTCAAGTGTTACAAATAATCCATGTATCGTAAGAAGTTCTAAACTTTAAGTCTTTGAAACGTCGTCGTGTCGTTGAAGTTAGTAAAATTTTACAATTGCTGAGATATGATAAAAATAGAGGTTTCTGGTTTAATTGTGCTGATAAAAAAAGACTGATAAAAGATTCAAATGGACGATTCAAATGGACGCTTAAATATCTCCTTGTACTTTACAATAGAACTTTTATAAATGAATTAGGGAGAAGTAAGGCTACTTTGAGCAGTGGCGCTACATAGATATTCGATTTTTCGCATATTTTTAAAAGTAACTAGATTTTAACGTAATGTAATTCGCTCTATAAAACAATTCTGAAATTAAATGAAATAATCGTAAAACCCAGCTTCCTTTAGAAATATGCAATAAAATTGTATCTAAATGTAGCCCTACAGCTTAAAATAGCCCTACCTCCCCATACTATCACACAAAACAGCAGGATACAATAGTAATCGTTGGTTGGCTTTTCTACTACAATTATTGTTGTAAAGTTACACAAATAAGTATTTCAGAAAAATCCGTAACCTAAATATTCGGGACATAAATTTTATTCAAAGGTAAACTGTATTATCGAACGGAAAATTCAGCAGCTGATTACATAAAATACCACATTTTATTTCACATTTTGGGTAAAATTTACATATTGGAATAATGTTTTAGGCAAAATGTTTAGAAATTACGTAAATATGTAACAAACCCCAATTATTAAATATTTGTCTAAATTTAAAACGATAATTCTGGTAAAATAGTAAACAATTTTTAACTGCTCGAACTCCAAGAGAGAGCAGTTTTAACAGTCGTGTTTTTTTTTGCAACTTCTCTCCATCCTGGCTGCCAAACGGTAAGCGATATTGACTTACGTTCTTCTGTGAACCCCCTCACAAGTCAATATTCTCTATCGAACTAACTTACCGAAATTACACCCCACTTCTTCTATCCCTTCCAAAACATGTTTTTTCAACTTTGCAAAAAATTAGCCCTGGCGATTTCGTTCATTTTTGAATATGTTCCGGAGGTAATCCAGCTGAACATTTCGTCCTTAGACACCTATCACTGAAAAAATCGACATCTTGAATTATTGAAGGTCAAAGTTTAACCACTTTGGAAGGCTCATTTTTCAACCGATTTGGTTAAATTTGGATTTTTTGGAAAGGTACCGCAATTTCGAACCCGGCTGCATCGGTCATGGATCGGGAAAATAATGGTAATAGCTCTATTTTAAAAATACTGTTTTTAACACTTTTTCAGTTTTTGACCCATATAAAGTTCAAACGGTAGGAGATATCAACTTCCGGTCTTCGATGACCCCTCCTCAAATGACATCATTTCGAACCCAACCTCTTTAGTTTTCCCCCTCCCCTTTCATGCGTTCCATATCCCCCAAAAATAGGTAAAAATAAGGTTTTTCGAACTTTGCGAAAAATCGGCCTTGGCGATTTCGTTCATTTTTGAATATGTTTTGGAGGTATTCCAGCTGAACATTTTGTCCTTAGACACCTATCACCAGAAAAATCGACATCTTGAATTATTGAAGGTCAAAGCCTAATTTTCATCCGATTTGTTCAATTATTTAATTAAAAGGTTAATGATGTTTTTGAAACCTTTTCAACTTCAAGATGGTTTTGCGGTGATTTATAGACAAATTAAATTCGACAATAATTATGAACCAGAAAAAATTGCGAATAGGTATATAAGGCAGAGCTCATTCTCGGGAATTCGAGCAGCTCGCAAAGCCTCGGACGCTTTGCCACCCCTTTTACTGTGAGATACGATATTTTATTAAAGCAATTTTCTGGAATTTTCTGGAGTTTCTGGAAAAGAGGGAAAATTGTCGGGAGTAGATGCAATATATTCAATAAACCCTTACGACATTATCATATTTTTTTCCTAAAAGGAAAGATTGATAAGAAGAACCTCAGCAAAATGTGAGAAATGGATTTTCCATATTCTTTGTTGAAATCTCTTAAATCTTTATACTTTCAAGAAAGTCCATAAAAGATATCTACGGTTAAAATTTGAAGCTTGGATCCCTTTTATCTTGGATTTATAGCGACCACAATCAGTAAGAATCTAGCATTTAAACATTTGATCAGTTTGTCTTTGGGATGAATTTTCAAATTTATTTTTTGTTGTCAAAAGATTACTTTTTCTTACGTAAAAGATTTAAAATAACACTGGTAAAAATAAAAGAATCAAATTGATCGAAGTTTGATCCTTTTGCAAAGGATGGATCAAATTTCAAACTCTGAATGAACATTTATCATAATAGAACATGTTAATTTGATCCATCCTTTTGCAAAAGGATCAATTTGATCCTTTTATTTTTACCAGTGAAATTTTCAGAGCGAGGCATCACAATTTAAGTTGAAGCATATTACAAAATTTTTTCTGCTCCTGTGGATACAAATTGCACATTAGAGCTTTAGAAGATTAACTTTGTTACAGCTTTTCCATCATTTTCATCCTTTTGTGTTCCTCATTTTTTCACTTAAAACGCTCTCTGCAGACAGTTTTGGTCTTAAAAATTATGTTGCTTAAAAACTTTAATATAAAACTAAAAAAAAAAACAATCTGTCATATTTAACCAGTACGAGAAAAAATTTAGGAACAAAATTCAATATTCGAATAACCATTCTTTTATGTATTAGATTGTGAAAATGTTATCATTTTCCTTTCTCGAATTCCCAAGTGATTTTGCAGATGGTTGTAATTCTACAATCAAAAACTACATTTTAAATCCTAAAATATTTCCAATATTTTCGATGATTCACAATATTGAACTAGTAGAGGCAATAAATAAATAATGTTTGCAGTTCTTCCAATATTTTGCGTGATAAACAGTTACGTGCCAAACCGAAAACCAGAGGTTATTTGAGAAAATTCACCAGCGGAATCAAAAGGACAAGAGGTACTTTCCCTTCTGAAAGAAAATTTTCGCGTATAAATGGTGAGAACATCACGCACTTTTACGATTCTTCTTCGTTGGTCATCAATCATAGGAATATACCCCAATGTTACTGTTAAGCTCATGGGGGGTTGATATAAAATGGGGTGGTAAGAAAAACGCTAAAATAAAATACATTTTATTTCTCTTTTTCCAAATTCCCCTTTCGCATTTTTTACGATTACACATCGACAGCATTTTTTTGGCTTTTGGGAACAGAGAGTCATTTGTGGTTTTACTTGCGTGGGAAATTATGGCAGAAATTCTCCACACACTCTATCCCGGATGGAAAGTATGGAGGGTGAGATTCAGGAAATGGCAAAGGAAAGGGACAAAATGGTTAGAAGTTGATCTAATGCAAAGTTACCCATGAGGAATTATTATTGCTCGAACTCTCCAAAGAGAGCAACACGTATAATCCCTAGATTTTCCAACATTCACAAATTTTCCCTCCTCCCAAAGAGGATTATATTTTGTCATTATTTTGCAAAATTAGCATTGTGCGAGAAATTACTGAAGGACGTTTTTTGGTTTTTACCTTTAATAAATCAATTGTATCTCATAAATTGATGTTTACAAGTGAAAGAAAGTCATTTACTAGAGTTTCTTGTAGTAAAGTGACCACTTGGGGGTAAAATGCATCAGAAAATACGAGGTAAAGAATCACGAGACTGAAGTACTCAACTTGTGGGTTTCCATGTTTCCTTTCCTACACTGAGAGAAATCCGAAAAAGTTAAAATAACATTACGGAAATGTTTATTTTACCCTGCAGTATTGATCCAAAATCGGTGTAAATATTACCCTTTTTAGGTGTATTGGGGGTTAAAGTTACCCTTTTCATGTTAATTTTACCCTTAAAAATGTGTAAAATTAACATTAAAAAATATTGATATATTTTTACACCCAAAAAGTGTTAAAGTTATGAAGAAAAAAAGTTAATCGCACCCTCTTTTTTTCTCAGTTTACGTATCCAAATAATCTTTTAACTTCTTGTAAATTTCCACTTTTATTCTAAATTTTCTATTGTCATAAAAGACACTATTTCTCATTAATTAACATCAATTTTATTTGCATACTTTGAGCATTGACAACCTTATAAATGTATAAATCCAGCCTTTGTCTCTAAAATGACATAACTTCAAAATATAAACTGGATAACATTGCCCAGCGAGCATAATTAGCTAAAAAAAGGTAGCGTTTTCATCATATTTTTGCTGAGTCGATCAGAAAATATGGTGACCGTTCAGCAGTTCTCTAACAAAAAGTGCTAACCAAATATATGGAAGTGGCATTACCTTGCGAGTGTCGTTTTAAAGTTAGCAGAATTCAGCTGAAAATACATGTTTCATTTATCGCTACATCTCTTTCGTATAGATGATGCTCCTTTGTTTCTCTAGGAATTTATACAACCTAGTCATAACAAAAGCTAAAACTTCACGAAATTTCGTGAAGAACACGAAAAATTCTGTCATATTTCTCGTAAGCAATTGCTCACACTGAATTTTCAACAAAGCAATTTTAACTTAAATGCTATTCCAAATTTAACGGTTTTACTGTTAAAATCTTCAAAAAAGAACAAATATTTAGATAAAATTCATTATTCATCAAATATTGGAATAAAAATCCATCATTTTAATCAATTTATTTTTAGTGTCCAATTTAATCCTTAAAGTGTCCAAAATAAGAAACTGGACGAAATTATGAGCTTTTCCCCTATTTGATACTCGTTGGGGTGGTTTTGAAAATTGTATTTGAAAATTTTGAACAACTTTTGGGAAACCATTTTTTATATCAAATAAAATCAATTAATTTTTTGAAATAACATAGAAAAGATCTACGGATTACAGGCAAGTTATTTGCAAAAAGAAACATTTTGAAAAATAACTTTTCTATTATTTTTCCGTCTAGTTTCCTTGGATTCTTGGGATTCCTGGGATTTTGTTTTTTTTTAGTCCAATGACTTCTCGCCGAATTCTCGCACCTTTTTCTTAATTCCCTTCATTAAGGACCTGACAAACCTGTCTCATGGCCTCGGAGAGCTTTGTTCCACTTTCTCTCGAAATCAAACAAGTTTTCAGATGTTCTTTCTTAGATTTTTCTTCAAAATTCCCCAGTATTTCTCAATCTTCCGGAGTGTATAGTAAAGAGAGGTAATCCGGATACTTTTCATAGAGTGCGACTTTAATGCTTGTTTTTGGACTGATGAAATATTTTTTCCCCATTCCAAATCAATAGAATTATTCTTTGTTTAATTTAGAATCATAATAGAAATAGAATTTTAGCAATAATATTGATGAAAATTAATAAAATTACGATAATATTAATATATGCGCAAGAATGTTACTGCGACGCTTTTATGTAACTCCGTTGAATTCGATCAAACTCGGATGCTCATTTTAAGGAAAAGTTTAATGCATAAAAATGAGAAGATATTATTTCAAAAACATTTTTTTAGAGTTTTATTCCATCAATTCATTTCATTAATTTATTATTTAATTATATATATTTTTATTTATTTTAAGATTGCACTCAATTCTTTGATTTTTCTCGGTTTTCTTGGCTGACTTCCTTCCACGTTTTTTCTTTTCAGCTTCAATTGGCATTTGAGCCTTTTCCTTTACCATGTTTTTCTCCTTTAGTTTTATCTCCTTTTCTTCTGCCCTTATTTTTTTGTTCCTCTCTCTGGTCAACTTCCGTTCAGCAATTTCTTTCTTTTTTTGTAAATCCTGCCTCAATTTTTCCTCCTGTTCCGCGATAATTTCCTCGGAAGATACAATATACTGGTGTTTCACATTGCTGGCTTTGACCCTCTTCTTCTGACGACGTTTTGGAATTTCTCCTAGCCAGAAATATCATTGTTTTAGTGTGTCGAAGATCGGTTGAGTTTCAGGAGGATCGAGAGGCTCAGAAGTTGCAGAGAGTTGGTTTCCAGGGATGACTGGATCATTTGAAGGATTATTGTCGGTGGCCTGATCGTGCTGGTTATTGATAATGGACTCCTCTGAATGTTGGAAAACAATTTTCGGGAAATAAAGACCAGCGTCTTCCGTGCTGATGATGGGTCCATTGTCAACAGGTTCAATGACAATATAGTCCTGCAGTGAAATGTCTTCCCTCAAACTGGTGTCTTCATTTTCAAACAGACCAGAATCCGAAATAGCACTTGACTGATTTGCGTTTCCTGAGCTGGAGATGGAGAAGTTATCAATTCCTGTATTTCTGTAGTCAATGGAGATTGAGGTCGAGGCTGATGTAAGAGATTGAGGTTCGCAACGTTCATTTATTTTACACCAAACCTCAAACAAGTTCTCATCTTCGAATGCTCCACTCCAAATGCGATCCTTTTTACATTCATTGAACTTGCTGAGAGTGTCAGGTGAGATGAGATGATCAATAATCCGCAGAGCTACTTGATAGTCAGAAGCTGTAAAAGCATTCGCAATGCTCTCGTCGTTCTCAGGAAGTGATTGATCATTTGACAGATTCGTTTCCTGATTCCCTGATTTCTTTGACTTCAGGATTTCCATGCTATTCACAACATCAGGATTGAATGGCACCAAACCACATCCTCAAAAGCCATTATTCGAAATTTTAGGAAGATCCAAATGCTTAAGGGCTGCACTCAAAACCTTGGCCACGTGCATAGGCTGGTATTTCACTGATGACAAGTTTGCCATTCTCCATTTCTTCACTTCCTTTGTGTAGGCTGTTTTCAGAGGTGCGAAGAAGACTGTATCCAGTGGCTGGATAAGGTGTGTCAAGTTTGGGTAAAGGAGAACAGGAACAATTCCGTTCTGGTTACAGAACTTTTTCAATGGAAGTGTCACATGTGAAGCATGACCATCAAGATAGAGTATGACTGGAAACTCTATGCCTTGACTCTTCACCCAAGGATAGAATACATTTGTGACGTAGTCATAGAAAAATGGCCCATCCATCCAGCCACTTTGTGGTGACGTTCCCATTTTCCATCCTTCTGCGTTGTGAATGGCAATTTTTGGAGTAATGTCAGTTTTATGAACAGCCATTGGAGGAGCAAGTTCGCCAGTAGCTGACACCATGAAGAGTACTGTGATACATTGCTTCGGTCCTGAATTTTTAAGAGATGGAACTACACGTGAACCTCTCCTGGACAGGACATTTCCATCTTCCGGTGTCAAAAAGAAGGCACTTTCGTCGCAATTAAAAACACGGTCTGGTGAAATGCTCAGAAGGTTGTGTTCTGTGAAATATCCAAGACAATTCTGAAACCATTCCGTGAGGTCTTCAGCAGTAACAGTAGCTCTTTCCAATGAGAAGGATTTTGGCTTGCGCATGCTGAGCTCTGGATGACGCTTAAGAAAATTCCTGAACTAAACGTCTCCGGGTCTTCCAGCTGTAAAATGGTTTGGAATTTTGTAGACCTCACAGATGAGTTTAACGCTGTCCAGAACTTGTTCCTTCCCGATGGGATGCCAGCCATCCGCACATCCCAGGATCCATTTGACAAGCTCTTCTTCTTGTTCTTTTGTAAGCGTCGTTTGGCCTGCCATTGGGGCACTCTTCCGGGTATCTGCCAGTCAATTTGTTGTGCAGTGTTGTTCTTGGGACATTAAATGTTTTGGATGCATATGCTATGGTAGAACCATCTCGTACACACTGCAAGGCATTCCTAAGACCTTCCTTAGAGTAGGGCTTGTCCTTATGGGTCTTTTCTTTTGTTCCCTTTGGCATCTGAAACAGAAAAAGGGTCCTGAACAATGCAAATTCTGAACCAAAACATTGACTTTCACCGCATCCGACTTGCATCGAAATGTAAACATTCACAAAAATCACTTATTTCTGTATGAATTATTAATATATTATCAATAAACTCTTACTCACCTTGTAGATCAATAACTACACTAACTTTTATTAATAATTTTGATTGCAAATAATGTTTTATTATATAGAAAAAACACTAAACTTTTTCCAGAGACGAGCTGTCAACAGCAAAATTTTCTCAGAAATTAAATTTTTAGTACACAACCCAGCTGACCCGAGCTTAAAAAATATTTCTTTTACCCACTTATTAAACCGATAAAAATATAATTTTTGGTTTTTCTTAAAGTAGAATAGTTATATTATGATACTACAGTAATTAATTACAGATATAAAAATATAAATTATATTTTAAGTGGATGTATCGGAGTTAAATCGGTCGCGGCATCCGAGTTTTGCAATCGTCGGAGTTACATGGCCTTACTATATAACGGATGAAATGTGTTTCTCACAGCCTTGGAATCCTTTGAGAAAATGATATTTGAGTTTTCGCGATTAGACTGACAACCTCGTCTCTGTATAAGAAAAATTAACGGTAGATGTCTCAAATCCCTCTTGTGAAAAGGCCTAAGTTCCCCTATGGAACGTTGTGAAACCATTATTATTATTATCTAAAACATATACAAAATTGAAAAAATATCGCACTATACGTTTTTGAGCACTTCCAAAATACATTGATTTGGAAGAGATGGGGAGGGGTGGGAGAAAATGAGGGGCATGTTAACGATCCTTAGGTCAATTTATGGAGGGTCCCCAAAAGGTTCCAAGTCTCTATCTCTAACTGTTTGGCCCCGGCGAGTGACCTTCAAAGTTGAAGCCAATTTCTTACTTTCACTTACAAATGCGTATGGGAATTTTTCTGTACTCGTGACCGTTACACGATAAATGTCAAAATTGAAGTGGGCCTTGTGTACAAGACTCTGATCCTTGAAAAGAGGGATAAATATACTGTATATCTGTCTAAATGCGGTCTTGTTCTAAGAAGTGTAAGCTAAGTTTCTGATCAATTTGTGAGTTGGCTTCAAATAGCTTCAAATAAAAAAGAATCTCAGCTAAAAAAACACTTCGCCGGGGGCTAGGTTTGGCCCCTAGCCGTGGTAACGACCAGACAAACGGACAAACAGCCTGATATTATTTCTCATAAATTGTGTAAAAAATGGAGATACGTGGTGAAAAGGGGACTCCGGGGCAGGGGAGGGTGGAAGGTCATAATTTTAAAGCACTGGATGTCCTATTTTAATATAAGAAAAATATTGATTTTGCCACGTTTTTTCTCATATTCCCATATTAATGGCATTAGTTCGAGCATTCCGCTAAGTGTTGGTCACTTGGTTAACCCATTGATACATCAAGAGTTTCCTATTTTTTCCGGGAAGAAGTACGAGAATTTTTCATCCCAATTCGTCCTGCGAAGTAGTCAAAGATGGTTATGGATGGGGATGGAGTTATCTTTGTGGTTGGACTGTATAAATGACCTCGAGCAAAGTAATTGTGTGAAGATTTCTTTTTGCTTTAGCCTTTCTTTGCAAATTCTTCCATAACAAATGAATAGGCCGGAAAAAATACTGCCTTTTTTATTCAATATATATATATATATATAAAAGGCTAAAGAATTATTTTTCAAACTTGAAGAAATTTCAGTAATTTTTCTGACCGTCTTCGAATACATACAAAAAAGAAATTGAAGTAGAAGAGCAAATCCATGGAAAATATGTTTGAAAGCTTCTTCTGGACTCTTGGGGAAAAAATACTTGATAATTTGATATATCCCCTTATGTTGCTCCTTAAAAATGCAGAGAAAAAATCCTCAGTAACTTTTTCTTTTGCAATCTCGGACAATAATGCTGAAGAAATTAAATTAAATGTAAGATATTGGCGTATTTCTACAACATTTTAGTGATTTGTTTTTCCAACTACCCCCAGCAAACTCATATGCTATCCCCAACATGCTCAGCAATAAATGAAAGACAGTATGAGGAGAGGGCATTTTTTTCTTATATTTTTTTCCCTTTATTGCTGCCATGATGTTGTATTTTATTTATTTTCTTAGCTTTTATTTTTTTCCAACGTGGCAAAAAGTATTTTCATAACTTTTTCTCTCTGCCCTTTTGGCTTTTATTATTTACACTGACTGGAAATATTATGATTTTGCGCAATTTCTTTGAGGCTCATTAAACTTCGCTATCAATTTTAAATTATTGTTTTGCAAATTTATTTATATTAATGAAATTTCTTTAAATTGAAAACATTTATACCCGTGATGCGGGTGACTTTGGCCTCTGAAGGTGAGCCTCCTGTCTGTTGTTCGTAAGCTGTTCTTTAATTCTAGCAGTTAAGAATGGTCTTCACTGATCGGACATGGTAGATCGGTTCGGTAAAGACTAGCCTTTAGTTATAAAAATTAATGAAAAGCTTACGACCAGCAGGTAGGTGGTGGTAAATTTAACCCTGGAGGCTAAAGTCAGCCGCATCAATCGCTTCATTTTGTGAGGTTTCTCCTTTAAATTCCAAGAAGTGGAAATAATATATTACCAAGATGATCCAGGGCATCCAAGATGATAAAAAATATCCTAATAACAGGCTTCAGGCCTAAAACTTAGCCATATGGCTTAACTTCTCTAATTCCTTATCAGTCAAATTTTTTTGGAAAATTTTGAGTTAGGATTGGTTAATCAGAGTAAATGGTCCATTAGATTCTGCTGAACCAATCACATTGCATATTATTTATGATTTTGATACCTTGGGGAACTGGGATAAACCCTTAGCCTGAAGACCGTATTAAATCACCAATTCCCTTTGTTTTTAATGATTAATTTTATTCTATATTTATATTTATTCTTTAATAAATCTAAAAAAATCCATAGCGGCGAAATAAGACACAACATATACAAATGTTACCATAATCAAAATGTTGCTTAGCTAATCTCGTGAATTTGAAAGCGGATTTATGACATTGAATTTAAGTCACGAGCCCGTGCTGGAACGAAGTACCACCCCTTTGTTGCAAAAACACTATTGAAACGAAAATGCTTCCTCAACTAGCATAGTTTTGCATAAATTCGATTCTATTTCACGAGTGTCACAATAGATATGAGTATTAATATTTAATGAATGTAATTTAAGTAACAAACTCACTTCGTATAGCATTGAAGTCATTAATAGAATATTTTACAATCGTCTAGTTTTACGTTTACCGATTTATTAACCGAGATTTTCCCCGATACACGAATTTTCGTGAAATAATAATTATACCTTCATTAAGTACTATTACCTGGAATCTAGATAGGATTATATCAAAGGAAAAGTTAAAAAGTAAAAACTTTTCATCTTTTAGCTATAATTGCACGTTAAGTATGAAAAAATTGATTTCCAGAATGAAAGTTCAAAGAAAGACGTACCTTTTCATCAATATTCAAAGTGATCAGAAATTATTTACATGTCACAATTTGCTTTATTGTTTGTCCTTTTGTCACTTTTGAGGTATAGTGAAAGCTAAAGCCAATAGAAACGTCTCTTCAACTCTACAAAGGAGATCATGCATTTTTGAAATTGAATCCTTATGGCTCCGGCACACCTTTTAGATCAGGAAAATTTTATGAAATCGAAATTCGAAACCCTTTCTTTCTCACATGTTTTGAATATGACTATCTCATTCTTTCGCATACCAAATTCGATTGAGCTAAATTGAATTTAGTGTGATGTTTAAAAGAAGAAGAAGAGTGCGAGAGAATGAAATAGACATATTCAAAACGTGTGAGAAAGAAAGGGATCCGAATTTTGACTTCATGAAATTTTCCTGATCTAAAAGGTGCACCGGAGGCTTTAGAATTGTTATTGAACTTTTGACAGTTTGTGGTACATGAAAATCTTTAGAATTAGAAGATATAATTAATAAATTCATAAATTTTGGTTTTATACAGCCAATATCCTAATGCTACTTGTGACGCATATAAACATTGGACAAATCTTATCATTTTTTCACAAATAATGCGCGAAAAAAGCTTCATTTGCTGATTAAAAGTACCCCGGTCTCCCCTGAACCCCATTAACAAAATTATTATCATCAATATTCTATTATAAACAAGATTATATTAATATCGTTTGACCTTATTATTATAATTAGAATAATACATCAGTTAAGCTAATCATTTGTAATTTTATTAAATTATTAGAGATCCTAAGTGAATTACTTCAATTTTAAAACACAAAAATTTACAATTTTAATAATTACATGAAAAACAACCCGAGAGTTTCTCTAGTGCTAAATTTACCGTAACACAAGCAACAAAGCATTTTATTAAATTTGGGTTTTTTTATTAAGCAAAATGTCATTAAAAAATTCATAAATGAACGTGATTATACGGAAAAATGTATTAAAATAAAATTAGCTTTAACTGGTCATTTCAAAGCAGGCAAAAGCGTATCTATATATTTTCAGTGAGAGATTGATAATTACTTTTCATAAAAAGGTCAGCCCAAAATGTAAATTAATGAACCCTTCATCATATTCCACAATTTCAACTCAACTATATTCTCTTAGGGGAGGATGAGGCTGTTTTATATTTTTTTTCTGGACTCTTCAACGTTATATATTCTTAAACTCTTCTCCATCTAATTGTAACCCTTGTAGCCTGGAAGTTTCATTTGGGTTGGAATGACGGAAGTCAAATTATCCAGAAAATTATGTTTTACTTTATGTATAGGGGAAGTCTTTCAGGCTTCGCACGTACTCTAGCTTCAAACACTTCATATTAACCCATTCAGTCAATGTACCAGAAATACTTGAGATAGAATGTTCATATTTTGGGATCAGTTTCCTACAGATTAGTAGATGAATTTTTTGAAAAGAAAAATTTTAATCTCATATTGGAGCGCAGGGAGCCTCTGTCAAACACACGTCTTAATGGTCACTGAATTTAAATTCTATGCATTAATTCATTACAAAGACTATTGATTTAGATAGAGTGACTATCCAAGAACACCAATTGGGAACTAGAATTCAAATCAGGAAAGAGGAAAGAGGCCAAATTTAACAAATTCGACGGGATGTGTATTTTCCGTCCGCCATTTTGAGCAAAAATTTTGCATGACCTTCCGCGAAGCAAGAAAATAATAACAAAATGTATTTTCATTTCTGTCGAACTATTTTTTCAAGTAATTAAATAACTAACGTTACTAAAAATCCATTCCCGGCAGCAGTTCGGATAAAAATTGTCCAGAAATAAATCATCAAAAATCACTTAATTTGCGTATGATGTATAATACCATGGTAAGGAATGGGTTAAGTGAGATGCTAAACAATCTCATATCTACTATTATAATAATAGGGAAATCTCATGTCCTCAGATCAGCTCCAAAGGCTCCAAACATTGCCAAACTGTGTTTGGCCACTTCCTGATTACGAATACATATGGGTGACTTAAAGCTTACCCGACTTGCGATTTTCGGAAAAGGTTATATATCGGGTGAAAATTGCAACTTAATGCATTGATCCCCTACCCCTTACCCGTCCTTCCACCATTTTGAATATCCTTTTTTTTTTGTTGTCAAAATTTCTCAGCCTCTAAGGAATCGATCGAGCTCAAATTTCAATATCTTACACTCTTAGAAAAGTTTAGACGTGATTACTAATGAAAATTAGTTGTTCGGGCGATTATTATCGAATCTATTTAAAATAGTTCTTATATTCTTAAAACATTATACTCATAATTAATTTATTAGTAGTGAGAATATAAGACAATATTTACGTGGATAAGTTGCGGCAATTATTTCATAATGCTTTCATACAATTATATTTGCTTGTGTTAATTAAATGAAATCATTATCCCAACTAATATTGGTCACTAATTCCTTTTAGTTCTCACAACCAATGTAAATAGATGGGCCTATATTTTCATAAAGTTATGACTACTTTTCCAATAGTAAAGAGTGTAGAACAATGCATTACAGATTCGATGAAATTTATTAAAGTTCCCATTAAAGTAGCATAATTAATACTTGAGCCATCATCGTATCTGTGCTCGCTGGGATAGAAGCCGTCACTTAAGGTGTTGACGTCTTGAGGGGAGCTGTGCGCACGTCCTTTTCTATCAGTCAGTCTATCGTTGCCTTTTGGTGAGTGCAGTGGGTTTCCGCAGGGGTGCAGCTCTCCAATGGGTAACGATAATTCTCCCGCGAGTATCGGAATTTGCGTGGTGGCTCATCGCGATTTGATCTCTATTAATTATCCTTTCTTCAAGAGTGGTTTTTATTTTAGTAATGCGTTGAAGCTCTTTCGAATTTTAAGCAACTAATAAGAAATATGCATCACAATGAATGCTATATAGTAACCACAACTAATATGATATAGTTATTACAGCCAATAAGATGGGTATCAACCAAATTTATTTAGTAATTGGAACTAATATGTTATAGTACCCATTACTATTTTGATTTAGTTGTGATAACTAAATGTAAAGGATACTTTAACTAACTGTGGTCAACTATTTCATTTAGTTACCCAAACTAAATATATAGTTGGGTCTATATTTACTATATTTTATAGTTCTAATAACTGCATATGAGCTTGTACGAACTAATTTTTTCTAAGAGTGTATAGCTCGGCCTTAGGGTTTTCGATAAAGAGAAAACCTAAGGCCCCATGACCCGAGCTATCACGGGTCAATTTTTTTTTCTTACTTAAGTCCCTCAGAAACTCCACACCCCAGCTATAAGGGGTCAAATTTCGAATATTGACCGGCATGTATCTTCGTTTCTAATGAACATTTTGTCCTGCATTTTGTTTTATTCGTGCGTCTCGACGGAAGCTTTCACATGACAAAATATTAAGTTCAAAACTTCGTCACATGTAGCACCGGAATGACGTAAAAATTTAAACTCATTTTTTCTCTAAA
This sequence comes from Phlebotomus papatasi, assembly GCF_024763615.1. Taxonomy (NCBI): domain Eukaryota; kingdom Metazoa; phylum Arthropoda; class Insecta; order Diptera; family Psychodidae; genus Phlebotomus; species Phlebotomus papatasi. The sequence goes on from NC_077223.1 coordinate 77,919,692, forward strand.
ACGCCATTGGGCGTGCAAGTTGATCAAATTTTAGAGTGTTGTAGTTTAGGCTACGAAGTTTACAATAAATGGCGTTGGTTCGCTGTTGTTACAATAGAACCAGAGATATGAGGGGTCAAACTTCACGAAATTCAAAGCGCCATATCTCCGGTTCTTTTTGGCCGAATTTGACGAGTAAGGGGGGTAAGGGCACTAATGAAAGGTCTCGTGAAGCGCTACAACTTCTTTATAGAACATTTAAACTTCGTTTAATCGTATCAGAATACTTGTTACAATGTAATAATATTATATTGCTGTTGATTCCTTGATGGAAGAATCCGCTGAGTCCGTATGTAGATCGCGCAGGAGCGCCTTCAACGCAATATGTATGCTTCTTCCATGCTCCCAGAATTTTTGGGCAGAGGCGGTGTATTATTACGTTTTATCACAGTGAAAATATCTGTGACTATGAGATTCGAATCAGAGTTTCCATCCGTACAAGGCCCAATGGTTTTGCCTATTGCGGAGCTGAGATCCCCTTTTGAACTTTGTAGAACCCACGTTTGGTATGTGCCACAAACGAAACACTAATTTTCATAACTCATAACCTCAATTAACTTTACTTACGCTTAACCGATTCTGATGATTTCTTGGGCATAATAAATTGTTGTTAACATTTATGTATAAGAAATTCATAAATGTTTGATAGTGACATTGTACCGTTTAAATACATATGCTTTAATTTTAAACCGGTCTATTTGACCGGGTCTTGGTAAGTTTAGCGTTAAACCAAATATCTAGGATGTAAATGAACTGACAGATAGATGATTATAGAATATAGATCAGAATCTCCTCTGTAATTTTGCCCCAAAACTTGATCTTATCGGTTTTTCGGTAGCCGGGATAATAAAATCTATTTGTTTTGGAATAAGTTTTCTGACCATAGCGGGCATTTTGTCCATGTCACGAACTACAACAATATCAAAGAATTATTAAAATTTGCTAGAAAACTTTCCTTTAAACCTTATTTTAAATACCATTATCGAGTTATAGTGGACATATAAAACAAACAAAATGACAACAACAAAATTATGTTTGGACGAAATATATACATAAATATGCATATAATATATTTTTCAATATTTAAATTTTAATTTTATGCCTTTTTCCAAGAAAAAATTGTTGAGTATACTAGCCTACCGCAGTTTGTCATTTGACTGAAAAACGATCAAAAACGCTCAGTAGATTTAGTGTTAAATAAAAAGTTAGCAATTATTTCAGTAATTGGATTCCAAATTGCTGTATAATATCTCTCATTTTTAGTTTCAAATCGAATTTGCATGCAATCCGAGTTTGCTTACGTTAAGAATCTCATCTTCAATAAACTATTCTAGGTTTATCTGTCCGCTTTTTACTTTTGTCTCAAATTACCTTTATAAGACGATTTAACAATATTTTCCCATTTGGACTGGATTTAAAATTATCTGCAACATTTCATAACTTTAAAAGTTTGTGCCTCTATCGGAAGAAGCTCTGTTGTATTTTTCTTGGCAAAATACGCCTGGTTCTGGTTGATCGATTTTTTTTAATGTTAGTGGAAATAAATGATTTGTTGAAATTCGAGTTATTTTAGAACAGTGCAAGTTCATCAGACTAACCCCAGGGGACATGTGACAAAAAAATAAATTGTTATTATGTGAAATAACTTGATTTATCTCAAGTTTAAACAACTCAAGCAATGTCTTTTGTGAGTTTTGAAACCAAAAATTGTATGTTGTTCACTTTTTTTTTGCAGCACAAAGAGACGAATATCGGTTTTAGAACAGTTATCTGTGATTCTTTACGATCTAAGTTTTCACTTTATTTAGTTAAGTATTATCTCCCTAGATTTTTTTTTACATTATTTGCTCTTTTTCTAAAGTTTTTGCATATTAAAAACTTTCAAACTATTTTATATGGTTTTATTAATAGATACATTTCGTAAATGTAATATTTAGAAAGCGACTTTTGTTGCGTATTCAAAGAAAGACTATAATAATAGTATGGCAATGACGAAATAGGAAATCGTATTGAGAGTATGTTTATGTTGTTTAAATATTGAATGGGGATGATAATGGATGCTTATGCTTCCGATTTCCACTTGAATGCATTCATTGGTCCAAAAGCTTTGAAGAAAGCCCCTAACTGGGTTTCAATAGATGAGCAAATGTTTCCGTTTCAATTTTTTGAACAATCCACGTCACAAATGCTTTCCACACCATCATCTATCAACTCATCCTCTTGTTGGAGGATATAGAGTCCTTTCTCACCTCCATTTAAGCTGACAGAATTTTCCTATATGAAGTATTTCTTCGGAAAGTGCCTCTGACAACCGATCCGGATTCATCTTATTGCAAAATGACATAATATCGGAAGGGAGAATGTTTTACCATCAACATCACACCCTTGTGTTTTGTTCAAAATACAGGGGATGACTTTATTGATTTCACCAATAAATATTATTTTAGTCTCTTCAGCTCAAGGCTATGACATATGAGATACATGGTTACATGTATATAGAAAAGTTCAGTACAATTGGTACATTGTTGATATTGTTAGCGAATTTGATTTGAGGACAGAGGGTAATTTCGTGAACGGATCACAAAATTCCATAATGATTGCAATGATTAATGAATTTGCCAAAAGCCCCCCATAAATGGTGGATATGACCTCAAAAAATAGGGGTGATGAGTCAAAGTGCTTTTCTCCATGTTTAATTTACTGTGTGTTTTACAAAATTCTCCCAGTTTGTAAAACCATGCAAAAGTGGATTGGGTTTTACGCTTATCAAACTATTTACAGCACATTTATATAGACAACTATATGTAGTATTCAAACGTTCAAATACTATAAACATTTAATACAATATAATACCACAAAATGTTTCCTTTTACTATTGTAACAATGTTAAAATTCATTTGTTTTATCCAAATTTAATTTTTCGCTCCATCCATATCTTCTGTGCTTCTGTTTAATATTACCAAATGCTATAATCCAGCTTGAAAAGCGTAGAGAAAATTGATACTGGCTCGAGAGCACATTAAGCAAATGCTTCAAAAAAAAAAGCACGTAGTATTAGTATGAGATATATAACAGGGTTAAAATTATCGGCCATTTCAAGAAATACTGATATTTATCATTGTCTCTATCTGACCCTTAAGATATTCCTAACTTTTTTGCTGGTTCTCGTATATTCATAATATTGTTGTTCCTTGATACATTTTCGTGTTGTGTTTATTTTCCTAGAGAAATGAAGAAATTTCTTGGGTTTCCTAACAAGATTCTTGGAAAATTAATTTCTCATAATCTACAATTATTTTCTCGGCATTTTTGTGGTTTCTGATTGCGTCAGATGATGGAACCAATAAGTAACAAGTCATTTTCCCATAATTAAATACAATTTGTTGTTTAATGTTGAATTGATTATTGAGATTCCAAACGCAAAAAATCATATGGAACACGGGATTACTTCTAATAATATCAATATATAGTAGGAGAAAGCGCAGTACCTTCGGACAACTCAAGCTTGGAACACCTCATTTTTTTCAATACATTTTTAATTAATTTGACCCGTTACACGGTATAAAAAATTTCGGCACATATTTGTTCGAAAAATTAACTCGTCCACGGACACCATAATTTTTGGCACAATCTTATTCATTTTACGAGATTTAAAAAAAAAAAATTAATATTAGTAACGAATTTGTTCAAAAAGTAGCTCGTCCACGGACACCGAAAATTCTTGGAATAAATTTGTATCTTCTAGGAGAAACAAAAAGATACCCAATATTAGTAACGAATTTGTTCCAAAAAATAGCTCGTCTAAAATCGTATCCATCCTCTCACACTCAGTCACTCGTCACCAACGAAGCGAAGTGGACGCCAAATCTGTGGCAATTTTCGTGCTAGATGGTTTCACTTTTTTAATTCGGGATTCCCTTCCCCTCTTGCTGCCAGCACTCGCATATGATTTCGTTATGCACGCATCTGTATAAAACACTCTTAAGTTGATTTTTATTTGATGTTCCTTATGAACTTTTGCCACCGAAATCCACATCGACTGAAGTATAGGCCTTAACTGTAAGACGAAATCTTTTACAAGATTCCCCATATGAGTAACAATTTCGTTCCAAAAATTACCTCGTCCACGGACACCGAAAATTTTTGGAACAAATATGTTACAGATATAGGAATAATAGGGTAAAGTGATATAATTTGGAATTAGTGTTACAAGTTGGACAATTCATTGGTACAAGTTGGACATGGCTTTTTTCTTGATAAATACAGTACAAAATGGCTCAAACTTCCTGAAAAAACCATGGGTCTAATCCATTAGGAAAATAGAAAAAAAACTAAACTGTCCGAAGCTTGAGTCGTCCGAAGTCCGAAGAGTACGCCGTCCCCTATCTCTATGTAATGCGCAAAAAATATAATTCAACCCTTTGTTTATTAACTTTGTTAGATATTTAAAAAAAAAACTCCTGCAAGCAATAACTAGAATACACGTTCATTTAAGCCATCAAAAATATGTAATGTAAAAATTGTATGTTGGCCAATATATTAAAATTTAACTAGATGTTATTTTTTATGGGAAAACTTCCAAAAAATAAGACATACCCCCTCATAAACCTTCTATTAAGTATTAAGTATGCAATTTTTAAGCAATATTTTTTTTTCAAAACTTCCCTTTGTCTAGCATTTCCTTCAATTTTCAAATTAATAACGAAGTCACGTAATAATAGCAAAGCTTGTACAACATTAACATTAAGAGGAAATAAATCTTCCCGCAAACGGAATTTTTTTACACAGGGATGGGGATGCGTTAGTCCCATATGGAACCAAGTGCAGTGAAGCTCACTGGATGCACTGCGAACAGATTTATCGCCAGAAAAATTTCTGGTGACCTAAAGAAAATTAGATCTTGGGACACCTGCATTATAGAACTAATACTCTACCATTAGACCTATTGAATGCCTGTTGATACCAAATTCTAGGTCAAAACAATAAAAATTTCTTTTCATTTCCTTATTCGAGCTCACAGAGATATCCGAGTTGTCTTTAAATTTATTTAACTTCTGAGAGTTAAAGTTCTGTTCAGGTAAAGCGCGCTACCTTATGATGACTCAAGCTTCGAACAATTTTTTTCAATATATTTTGTAATGAACTTGGCCCGTTATAATATTTTAATATCCAGCCTAATGCGAGGCCTAATGCCTCAACTTCCCAGAAAAGAGCCATGGGTCAAATCCGTTCAGAACACAGAAAAAAAATTGAGTTATCCGAAGCTTTAGTCGTCCGAAGGTATCGCACTTACTCCTACATGTTTTAAAGTTTATCATTTTAATTAAATTATTATATTTTAAATCTTAATTATGGCTTCATAGAATTTTATATTAAATGTAGTTATTATTTACAAATATTTAACATTAACTTAACCTCCAGTTTAAAAATATTTATAATACTACATATATTTTGCACAATCCTCCTTGAAGTGTGTGTATAATATTTCCTAGCAGTAATTCTTCTCTTGCAAAAGACTTCCGGGAAGCAAATTCGACTGCTAAACATTCTTCTACAAAATATTTCAAAACTTACTTCAGAGGAAACATCTCATGATGGAGATGTTTCTTCTGTCATACAAGAAATAATGAAGCTGTGACCTCAAAGGGGGTTCCCCGGAATGTTATTTCTATAGCTTCAGTTGCATTTCTAGCAGTTGAGCGGGTGGAATGCAACTTGTATCTTTCTTGGCAGAGTATCTTTCTGTATCTTTCTTGGCAGAGAAAACGGGCTGAAAGAATTTGGTATGAATTGCCTACTAATGGGAGCTCATTAATAAAATAATTTTTGAAATTCCCCTAAATGTATGCAAATATTTTTCACGCGTTTCCATAACTTACCCCAAAGATAACTCCATAATATATGCATTTTTACGGTGTCACTGGAGTTAAATTCCTTCAAAGCGAAACTCCCTGTACTGCTTCAACTCTACGGGGAGAGCAGTATATATTTTCTCTCATTTTTCTCACCCCCAAAAATTTCAATTGTCAACCCCCCCCCCTCAAAGACATAAGAATACTGTAGAATATGATCTATCGTTGTAAAGAATTTTTAAGTTCCCGAAAAATGACGTATTTTTTAAACAATCCGCACTAAAACGCATGTGTTTTTACACATGGTCAAGCTTTAAACGCTTTTTTATCGGAACTATGTTTAAAACTTGAATTGACTGAAATTTGCAGAGTATCTGCTTACATAGATTTTCTAGAGAAGTATACATATATGATTTTTTTAATTGATAAACAATTACATTTATTATAAACAAATAAAATCAATTTTTTAGACCAAAAAACATGTTTTTTCTGTCCAGTTATTGCCATAGTTAAAAAAAAATCAAAATTTTTTGATTGTTTTATGTACTTCTGTAGAGAATCCGTCTAAGCAGCTACTCTGAAGATTTCAGGACAATTGGATAAAAATTATTCGAGTTCTACTATTATACGCGCGGCGCCTTAAAAGATCGACCCGATCAACCCCCTATACCGTTATTTTATATTCAAAATTGACACAAAAAATATTTTTGTATTCCTAGAATATTTCTAATATACCCAGAAAATTTCACATTGATCGATTTGTTAACAAATTCACAAAATAAACCCGTTATTTTTTGGCGTTCTCCTAGATATAACCCCTTAAATTTTAATCTCATTGAAAGAATCGTATTGAGAATATTTTAGTATATCTCTATTTAGAAACCTGTACTTAGATAGAATTGTAATTTTAATCGAAATACCTAGATGAATAAAAGTATCTTTTTGTGCCATGCTTCTTTTGGCAAGATTACCGATGTGAAGTTTTTAAAGGGATTATGTGGATCAAAAGTCTAAAAAAAACAGCATGTTTACTACAGAAGAAAAAAGAAATTATTTAATTCAAGGTCTTACTTTGCCATGGACAAGATTATCCAGAGTAGGATCATGTGAAATGAAAAAGAAATTAGATATTTCTTGTTATCAGAAGAGTTAAGCTAGTCTTTGAACAAAGGAATATAGTATCGTTAATCAAAACTGATTTTACGAGACAAAACATGGTGTAAAATACGTCAAAAATGTAATTTTTGTGTGAATTACTCCGAGCCGAATAATCATTTTTTTTAATCCTTTGTTCAAGGATTAGTTTAACTTAGGGTCAAAGGAACACCTTTTGACAGGGAACCCCTATCGACACTTTTGTCAGAATGTTGAAATTTATTTGATGTATCTAATAAAATGTAAGTAATATGATGTTTTTTCATTAATCTTAATTTTTCGATAGGGATAAGTGTCCAAATTTCGTATTCCAAATACTACAGAGTAGTGTGTCAAGAAGTCCTGACACGAGTTCTTGAAATGTCAATAGGTGTTCCTTCAAACTTATGTCCTAACATGTTGTTTTGCTTTTGAATGACTTTGCCCTGATTAGTCCTTGCCACAGAAAAGTAAGTTTTCTTTTCATAAGGGTTTTGGGTTTTCATCAGGTCCCAACGGATGAATTTTGAAATTTTTAAAAGAAAATTTCAGAATATATATATAGCTTACATATTGCACTTTTATGTGCTTAAGAGCTTAAATTAAATATTTTTTTATTAGGGAAAAGCCGACATATTTGGAATTTTTTTTTCATATTTTGACATTAAGATTATTTCCAAAACTCAGAAAATTAAGGGAAGAGCACCAGCGTTCGGCAGTGTTCCTGGGATCGTCAACTTATTTCAAATGAATTTTTAAAAATTATTAGCTATTTTTTACCACTTAACTATCATAAGAATGCAGTGCATTAGCTCAGATTTAATTTATAAAATCAATTTTCCGTGAGACACCTGATTAAATTCGTGACGATCCGAGGTACAGAGTACATAGTTGCAATTACATCTACTTTTTATTAATTTATTGTAAAAATTTAAAACTCAAATGCACAGATATAGTTAAATGGATCACTAATATCCCGATTAGTATACACAAAAATACCAAGTAGGATTTTGTGGCTTATATTTGCAACTAAATATCGAGGATGTCTCTTAACATTCCGATCCGGGGTGCTCTTCCCTTATCTTAGTTTAGTCGGTAATGCACTAAACACACTCACAGCTTAAACCGAAATACGGCTTAACGTAATAATAAAAATATATTGATTTGACTAAATTCCCATCAGTTTCTCACTAACTATGCTGCCTATCAGCTTAAGCCGAGAGACGAATTAGTCAGAAACTAATGGAAATGTGGATCTGATCATTATTTTGATTATAATTACGTTAAGCTGTGTCTCAGCTTAACTTGTAAATGTGTCTAGGGCTGAAGGCAATTACTGCTTTCGACACATTTATTTAAATAATCAAAAAATAATCTACTGTGCCTCAAACTACCAGCGTTTCAAACATGCGGGCCCTCCCTTATGTTGAAAAAAAAAACAATTTAGAGAAAGTACACTGTTTTATTTTTAATATTTTTAACCAACGTAACCCCTTAAGCCACGAGTTCAAGCTTTCCGATAAGCTGGGACACTTTACCAATTTCTTTGTGTAAAGTTACTATAAAAATTATGGTGCAAAAATAAACAAACGATTACCGTTGTGCACTTTTCTTTCTGTATGGCTCAACCCAACCTCTTTCAAAGAATGGCAGGAATCTCCATGTAAGAAACTCCACTCTGCGTTAGAGTGCCCCAAAACTTTCTATGTCTTTTATGGTGGTTTAAATAAGTTTGAAAAATTGTTTATTATCTTTTTCTTTTCTATTCATACGAACTGTATTACCTTTTTGTAGCTTTTGCATGGGAAGTCTTTTACTGTTTATAACAAGTAGGAATTCTTGAATGGTCTTTGTGAAACTGTGCTTTACATTCTTTTTAGAGTTAATGCAACAGTGTTAAACAAATCCAGCTTTAAAATATATATATATATTAATTGCAATTTCGCAGAATTGATTGCTGAACTTAGTCACTAAAGCACTTTAGGTACGTTATTCATTAATTTTAATAATTGAGGGTGCTTTTACGTATAAGGTTAGGCAATGCTAATTTTTTAAATGGATTTTAGAAGGCAGTTTCTTTGTGCATACTACACAGATAAGAACCTTAACCTAAATTCAGGATGACTACACAAGAATTACAATGGGCATCAGCGCCTATTAAACTAGTTCTACTGCATTTTGGAAATCAGCAAAGAGCATGTAATGTGGGGCAAAAAAAAAAACAGATGGGTTTGTAACGTGCTGCTGTAAAATTGCAGCTCAATGGGGTGGGTTGGTGATAAGGAACGTATAAAAAGAGGGGCATGAAACCAGGGTGACACAGTTCGTGAGGGAAATATCATTGTAGTGTGCCCAATGTTGTCACTGCTATGAATATTACTAATGGCAGGGGATGGGTACCGTGTGTTGCACATGATGTCCCTATGTACCAGGAGCTTTTATGGTCATTCTGTTTTTTTTTAACGTCGTCGGTTGAGCTTTCTCGTCCAATCCTTGTCCCTTTTACTCAGGTCCTGGTGATGGTACTGAAGAGCACAGAATTCGTGTAGACACTGCGAGTGCCACTCCATTCCTAGTGTACACCCGCGACGTCTCACCGCGCGTCGTTTTTCCCACCCGCGCGCGCGTCTGATGTGTATAAGCATCGAGTGACGCCAACATGTTGCTTCTCACAATAAAATACGACGCTCAGACGCTCAGTTGGAAATCTGCAACGCTCCGAGTATGTGGTGTGGTTCCGCGTCTCGTGTCCACTCGATGAACCATCATCACTACTGTAGCAAAATTTCCTCAACACGCAAAAAAGTGCCACACACTCGGAATTGTTACGATATTTTGCTGATGCGATAAATTTTTATCCTGAAAAAAAATTAAAAAAAAAAAAGTTCTTTAATCGCTATCTTCCTCGGTCACATCGCACGCACACGTCAACTTTTTTTTAACCAGTGAACTAGTAATTTTTTTATACATAAATATCAATGGATTAACTAGGACAGTTTAGTGACTCTTTTCTAATGAACAATAATTTATCCATTTTTCTATCAACCGCCAAAGCAGAGGATTATTGCATTTAAATTTTAAAAAAATATTAACAAAAAATTTGTTGCACCTCTTTGTGTTTTTTTTTTGCATCTAAATAATTATTAAAAATTGTGTGCGTGTGCTGAATGTTTAACGGTGAAACCTAAAACAGGGATAATTTCAAGAAATTTTACTAAATTTAATTGTAAGGTGAAAACTATTAAATAGATTCTACTGTGTGAATTTCTCAGCACAAAACTCAGTGATTGTTTCCTAAAAAAAGTAAATCTTAAAAAAACAATGCGCAACCAGTGCACGAATTTTCTCAGTTCCTGGAGACAGTTTCAACAAGGAAGAAGCACTATTTTTACTAAAGCAACCTAAACATATAAAAATCATACAAGAGTGTTGTGTAGATTTTTTACCACATAAAGAGAGATTCAGTAGAAAAATTTGTGTCTTAAGAGATAAAGTGTTTTATCTGTTTTACAGTTGGACGCATTGAGAATCCCTGCAAAAGTTAGACTGTAGTGTTTGTACTAAAAAAAAAAATTGTTGTTAAATGTTTTTTCCTGGTAGTTAACAAGCTGAAAGAGATAAACTCTTTCAGTGTTTTGGGTGCAAAGCAGCCACATTAGGATTCCTTTAGCCTAAATAAAAAAAACTGTGCTGTATAAAAAAAAATAGTGAATAGATAAGACATCTATCTTGTGTATTGTGTAGCAGTTGTAAGGTTTCCTTGTTAACAATTTTTCATAAAGAACATATTCTTCTATTCATCCCATCGCGTTGGGAGAAACTACAAAATAAAAGTAAATAGAAATAAAGGCACATAGTATATGCCAGAAAAATGAACAATATTCCACTGGCGGATTAATGTGGCTTTAATTAATGTGGAAAAAAAATGAGGAAGAATACTTGGAAAAGAGTTGAGAGAAAAATCATCTATTTTTCTCCAGGTTGTTTTCCCATTTTTTTTTGGTTGGAAAACCTTCAGTATTACGGCCGGGGAATGGGTGTGAGCGGTAGTAGCTGAAACAAAGGAATTAAAATCGATCAATGGACAAGCTACATTACACTACATTACTTTTTAACTAGAATTTCCTAGAAGTTTTTTTTTTCAATTGAGGATTGCCTAATAAAAGTGGTACAGTGAGAAGATTTAAAGTCTAAAGAATGTGTTTAGCACAGAGCTCTACATTTCGTACATGATTGTACTAAAAGATCCAATTCTGGGATGAACGGTTACTTTGCTTAAAACTTTGCTTTAAAAATCAAGATGACAATTGAATCAATGGAAAATAGAATATTTAGAACAAAATTGACATTTTAGCACTTGACTGTACTAAAACAAAATTCGTGAGAAGTTTGAAAAAATTTAAATCTTTAACCAATAATATCTTAGCATCGCTATTCAAAGCAGTATCTGAAACTTTCAAGACAGTGAATTACAGATGTGGTTCAAAAGTTGTACTAGAATCTAAATAATGTACTAAAAATTCAATCGTGGTAAAAACACAATCTATTTCTAATTAAATTTTTTAACGGAAATCAAATCATAAATTCCACAAAAGTTGTAAAACTTTACATAATAATTCCTTCCTCAGTTTTACTATATTTATTGCGGACTTTATTGTTATTAGGATCAAGGCTTATAACTTAGAAATTGGAGATACTTTTATAGTGTAAAACAATCTCATCGTTATATTGTTAAAATAGTTCCAGCAAGTGTTGAGATCTAACAGAAATACTTCTTGCAATCTTCAAGAAAATTCTCAATGCACTATATTTAGATCTCTTTGGTGTCTTTTGTGTTTTTAATGCAATATCATGTACCTCAAGTGGTCCTCGAGACTCACTCAATTTGGGCACAACAGCCTTTAAAAAATTCATCTCATAATATTTACTACAAGTCATCAATGATGAAATGGCGAAAAATTGTATTTTTTTTTTCATAAGTCTTCAGTGTCTGTTCTTTTACTCTTTCTGTTGGGGTTATCTTGTACCCTTCATATCTGCTCAACAAGCAATTTACTGCTAATATGTTGTGCAACAAAAAAAAGGATATTTGAGTGAGGATATTAGCTGAGGAGGGAAGTGGAGGACAAGAAGTTGTTAGAAAATCAGAGGAGAGTTTGAGGTGACAAAGTGAAAACTATAAAGAGAGACAACAGAGTTGTAGGGAAAATGATATGAAGTGGAAATCATCTTGCTGTGAAGAAAATACTTTGCATATTTCCAGCAGAGAGCTTTATGGAATCTAACGAGTCTCCTGCTCACAGTGTAATCCGATTCTCTTTTGATTCCATAGTATGAAGGGGGTGTACATGAGAATTCTTTAGCTCTCATACAATTTTGGTGTTTCATCCCACTTTGCTATCCTCCCACTCTATATAAGCTGAAGCTTGAAATCCTCAAATCGATGATACCAAATAACAAAAAAAAAATACGAAGAAGAAATGATCCAAATATGATAACAGTAGTGAAAGAGAAGTGATTCTCTCATGGTGAATGGTTCTTCTTTTTTTCACAGCGACAATGTGCTGAACAATATAATGAAAGACTTCTCAAATTATTAGTGACACACCCAGAAAACTACAAAAACTGCGTCTGCTTCTTGGCGCGCATTTTTTTTCTTTTGGAACACAAGAAGCCACTTCTTGTGAAAATGTTTCTTTACAATATCGTAATTATGCCAAAATATTGCCATACAATTGTTCTGACCCGAAGAGGGGAGAATGTAGAGGAAATCTCCAGAAAAATTGAGGATTTTCTTCCTTTCCGTTCAATTATGTAACTGACGCCATTTTGAAATTTTGTCCACAATTCAAATAACACACCCCTAAAAACGCACGCGGAGCTTTCAACGGAATTTTCTATGCCTTTTTCGTGCTTGTGTCCTACATTCTCGCATTTGAAAATGAAATACATTTTCAATATCTGGAATTACTCTGTATCTTCACCATTCTAGTATACGAATAATTAAAAGTGTATTCATAAAGCTTGGTAACCAATATGAGCAGAAATACACCATAATATTCATGGAGGCAGTGCAAATTCCAAGTGCAATATCACTAGCTTTCGCTTCATGTTTCATTCTATTGATGACTAGTTTGATTTTTGTCTCCAGTGTTTCATACTCACAATTTCTTTCACGTGGAAGATCTAATCTAAATCGATGTTTTTTTTTGTGGATTTTTCAACCGCTGAAATATGAACTTTAAAAGAAACAAAGAGAATGGGAAATGTATAATACGTAAAAAAATACAAGGAAGTGAAGAGTTTTACAGTGATCGAACCTTATGGGAAATAGTGTAGTTCGTGTTGGAAAATTTGGTGTCTTTAAAATTAAAAGTAAAATGTAACTGTGACACAAAGAAGTTTGCAAATGAACGACAATCGTGTGAATGACACCGAGAACTTACCCAAATTTCGTATCAATCACACAATCCTAGGGGGAACTGGGGCAGTACTAAACATGGGGTAGTTGTAAACATTGTAATTCTTTATTTACTGTATGACTTTCGGCCAATAGGGTAAATTAAGCTAATTCAAAACCTGCTCCAAATGGAAATTTTTTGCTACTCCAAATGGAAACGTCATTGTTTTCATGATAAATACCAGGGGCATGACATTTCCTATGTTTCCCACATGTTTGTAGCGAGCCGAAGAGTTTATTAACTGTTTTCTGTCATTATAGAATGAATTAGCAAAAAATACTAATATAAAATAAAAACCAATTTAATAACGAAGAGGTAACCGAAAACCCTAAATTGGCAACCTACGTTTTGAAGATATCTCGTGAAATCTGTATGAAAACAGGGGAAAAATTAAACTAAAACCGGTAGCATTTTTCAGAGCTAATGTCACCCCCCTGATAAATACAGTACTAAAATATTATATTTATATATTTTCTAAACCTCAGTTTCATTATTTAGTTAATTTTGCTCCAAATAAAGCGAAAATCCATTCATATTCACAAATTTTAATTTGTTAATTTCTCAGAAAAATTAAAAGTGTACCTTTTCACCATCGAATTTTTCATCGATCGACCATGTTTTCCAATGAAAAACACAATGAGGTGACTATTGTATATTCGTTTTGTTTAACATTTATGTCATATTTCTGGCTAATTTTAGTTAAATTAAGTGCTAATCTTTATTGTTAACGGTACGTGAAGTTTTCAAATGAAATAATTACCTATTTCATGAACAAAAAGGGGTTTTCCAAACTGTGCAAATGCTTCAATAGGAAACCCCGGAAATATTATTTTTTGAGAGATTTTCTTATTGTTTTACATGGAAAGGGAGAAAAAACCAGAAATAAGAACAAATCCTGCACTCAAGAGCAACTCAACAAGGTTTTGGAAGCCTTTCGTCGCGGTTTCACTTACACTGTTTGTCTCCAATTAGAAACTTTCCCTTGTCTCCATTTGGATTAATATGTTTCCATTAGAAGCATTTTACGCTCAAGTTTTCAAATTATATCTAAAAAATTTTCACTAAACAGTAACATTCTAGAAGAATCAAGGAGCAAATCTATGTAATTCCCTTCAGAAAAAATATGAACTTAATGTGTTGAATCTTCTGTCAAAATTAAAGCGTCTGGAAATGGTTTTGAATTAGGACATTTACCCTAGGTTGATTTAGTAATAATTGAAACACGGAAATTACCTTTGGTTTCTTCTTTACCTTCTCGACACCGACGTTTCGGATGGGTTTCATTCTTCCTCAGGTATGGAAATCATTGAGATAGAACTTGTCATAAAGGATTTTGTTACTCTCAGTGCTTTTTGGACTCTTCTCACTGAACACTTCTCTCATTGGATTCTCAGCAGAGACTGAGATTCGAATGAGAGAAGTGTCCAATATAATCCAGGGGAATTATGTAACAACATGACAATGTCATATGACAAATTTTAATGGTAGATTCGAAATCAGAAAAACATGAAAGGTCGGTAAACATCAAAAGGATATTGCAAGGAAATCTCTGAAGCTCTTGGTAATTGATATGAGTGGTATTTTTAATAGTTTTCCCCAGTTTATCACTTAGAAATATTAAACTTATCATATGACAATGTCATATGGTTACAGAATTCCCCTGCTGAATTGTCAGATAAAGGTCTAGTTTGTGGATGAATTATCACAATCACAATGTTACTAAACATATAAATTCGTTTACAAACTTGTACCATCCATAGCCAATGATAATTATTGTGTAAAAGGGCGGAGTGTGGGGGGGGGGGCAAAACATCCCAGGCCTTGCGAAACGGTCGAACTCGTGATCTAAATGCTATATATCAAAAGTGATTTCGCATCACCTAGGGGAAAGTACTCTACCTTCGAACGTTCATGCTTTCGAATAATGTGAATTTTCTTTAATATTTACTAAAAGACTTACACATTTCTATTAAATACTATTTAGCTTATTATCAATTATTGATAATTATATGATAATTTATGTAAGTCCTTCAGGAAATATAAAAGAAAATTCACATTATTCGAAGGCATGAACGTTCGAAGGGAGAGTACTTCCCCTACCGTTTACCAATACAATGGCTTTAAAGTAATACAATTGAGTAAATCGGTTCTGAACCGGTTCATAGCCGATTGGAACCTTTTCAGACTTGTCAGAAATTCCAAGACCTTTCCAACGACCCCAAATTGATACCATTCGGTTGATAAATGCGCTTCCTAAAGCCTTTTAAACCTTTGATCTTGAAACTGGATTGAATTGGAGGGGAAGCGAAGAACAACTTCTTTGTGGTTCATTTTGTCTATTCTAATGAGTAATATGCTTTATTTTTTTTCTTTTTTGTATAAAAAATTGATGGCTTAGGAAAAAGGAAAAAGTTAACTTGGAACTTGGATGTTCAATTTTCGTTATAGAATTTCTTGAGTAAAAAGCCTGAAAAACGTTCTAAATGGGCAAGAAATTACACCCTATTTAATTTTTGGGATCATTCACCAATGCATATAAATTTCGGAAAATAAGTCGAGTAAAATTGCTGCTAGATCGTGCAAGGAAAATTCTATAAAAAATAACACTATAACTTCAATTGAAGCTTAGGTTTCTGTTATTTTGAAATCTATAGTATTTCAAAGCTTTTGACATATGATATTTAGTCCCAGATTCGCCTATAGGTAAAATCGCATTTCCATGATTTGAATGACGTTTTGAAGATTTTTCGATATTTTGATTATTATTACATAATTAGATATAGAATTTTGTGCATTTCCAGAATCCGGTTTTATCTCAAAAAGTTTGTACTACAAATTTTCCATTATTTTATATTTTCCAGACTTTTTTTGCTCTAATTTTGTTCTAACGATTTTAAGATTTTTTTTTTTAAATTAATGAGGTAGCGGCATTATATGAAAACCATTAGGCATTATATGACAGCTTCCGTCTAAGAACACCCGGATGCCAAATGTGACACCACTGAGAGAAATCCGAAAAAGTTAAAATAACATTCCGGAAATGTTAATTTCACCCTGCAGTATTGATCCAAAATCGGTGTAAATATTACCCTTTTTAGGTGTATTGGGAGTTAAAGTTACCCTTTTTCATGTTAATTTTACCCTTAAAAAGGTGTAAAATTAACATTAAGAAATGTTGATATTTTTACACCTAAAAGGTGTTAAGGTTACGAGGAAAAAAAGTTAATCGCACCCCCTTTTTTTCTCAGTGACTCAGTTCGCGAATATGCGAAATACACTTCGAATTCGAATACTGAATCGGCTTAATAAATAGAGTAATATTGTTGTACCAACTAACCCTAATATCCATATATTCTAAACAGTTTATTAAATTGTGTAACTGCTAACAACGTATACTAAGTATGCGTGTCACTGGTGTCACAAATATTCCATTTTCATCTATTTTTATGAAAAGACAAAATTCAATCATTTACAATTCATCAATTTCTCAAAGCTTGCAAAAAACTTACTTTTAAATTAAGTTCAAATATTTCGCTGGAGAAATGTAAATTGATATTTTGATGCGCTATCTTTACTAGTTTTTCTCGTTCTATAATTTAGAAAGTTAAATGGGTTCCCAATGGGAAATGAAAATATATTTAAAAAAAACTGAAAATTTATTAAAAGCGCAAACTTTTTGCTCTATCGTAAGGATACTTGTCTCCTGCATGTTACATTAACAATTACTCTCAATTTTTATTTTTCAAGCATCTAATCGAAAGTTTTGATCTAATTGAATAAAAATTTGTGTTTTTTTTTTAATCTCATTTCAATTATATTACATTCATTATTTTTCTATATTTTACATTATGTTTTTCTATATTCTTTAGAATTTTCTTACAAGTATTAGATGTAAAATATTCATTATCTCATTACATTTAAATGTGATTTTGTTGAAAATAAACAATTTCCTGTGTTAAAATAATTGTACGAAATACACCAACGCCATTATCCGAAAAAAATCATTACTGTGGTTATTTAATCCTTTTAATGGGTTGCAGAGTTTGATATTAAATTATGCATTTAACTTAATACAGTATCATAAACTCGGTAAGTGAGTTGCTTTGGATGGAAAATATTTCAATTATAATTAAATCAAACTTACATTATAAACTATCCATTTAGTTTTTCCGGTTTTTCCTGTTACTAAGGTAAAGTGATACAAGTTGGACATAGTGTTGCAAGTTGGACAATTCGCCAGTACAAGTTAGACATGGTTTTTTTCTTGATAACTACAGTACAAAATTTGTTTTTAAACACAAGGAACCAAATTATGAAACTAAAGCATTAATAATATACAAATAAAAATGAAGTAGAGGGAAGTGGGGCACCTTTGAAATTGTGATTTTTCACCTATTTTTAAATAAAATTGAGCCTTATCGTGATATAATTTTGCTTCTCAATCTATTTGTGCAGCTAAATTATATCACGATAAGGCTCAATTTTATTTAAAAATAGGTGAAAAATCACAATTTCAAAGATGCCCCAGTTTTAAAAGTGCCCCACTTCCCCCTACTAAATTTATCAAGAAAAAAGCTAGGGTAGAGTCAGTACTTTTCGCCACCATTAAGATTTAGGGGCCTCGTAAGGTGTGATATTTTTATCAGACTAAAATGAATTTTTGTATAAAGATACTTTGAAGCAATATCTATCTATATATCTAGGATACGTCTCGGGAATTTTAGAGAATCTCATTGAAAAATATGCATTTTCCCCAATTATGTTTGTTTTAGTACTTTTCGCCACCTGTTTTAAAACGAATTTCAATTAATTAAGAGACGTAATAACGTATTGGGATATTAGAACAGAACATATTATGAGTGTTGAAATACTACTTATTCTTAAATGCCTTAAATCAGTTGTTTTATATTAGGTGGCGAAAAAGTGCTTACATGGCGAAAAGGGCTGACTCTACCCTATGTCCAACTTGTACCACTTTACCTTATAGTGTAACTTGGTAAATGATTATCATCACTTTACGTGGTTTATGTAAATTACATAAATTTTGGTACAAACCTCAAATATTCTGGCCAATTATATAATTAATTTTCTATTACAATATTAAGCGAAAATAAATTAACATAATAGACTAATCGCAGTTTTGTGTTTATGAATTATTCAATGCAGATTATTGCAAAAACATTATTCATGTTCATCGATTACAATATGCAGTGATTCACTTCGAAACAGCTCTTAGAGTTTTGCGTAAGAGAATATATTTTGAAACGAGTTTTACGAAAATTATGAGACTCTCTGAAAGAAAAGCCTCATATATTAAGGCCATAAGGATATTTTCTCTTTTGCAAAACATGTGAACAAGTCAAAAGGGATATAAAATGGTAAAAACAAGCTGCAAAAGAAATTGTTAGCATAGGTGATGAGGAGAAGAGCCTAGAGGTGGTGAATTGAAAAGAAGATATTGGGGAGGCCTAAGACTAAAAGAAAAGAAATTTCGGCCTAAATATTATTTATTCACGATGTTCTTGAAAATTTTTGGGGCGTGGTTGGTACATCTATCGCAATAAAATATACTTTGGCACGTGTATCAGCAATATTTTTGATGAATATTCCCTACCATCATACTGGTATCTTTTTTATGCCACATGACTACTGATAGTAAAATATAAATTCAGGTACTTGTATTCTTGTGGGTGGTGGTCCCCTAAATCTCCCCACAACATCCTTGATGGTAACTCTTTCCATGGTGTGTAACTGTTTTTAGTGGCAATTAGTAAAATGGGAAATTATGTTTGACACCATCAACATTTCATCAAGACCCACAACTTATCCCCCCTCTCATTTTCCAAAGCTTTGCTATATTTTCCCAACTTTTGGAGATACATCGGAATATGTATGTGGTGTACAGTCCCAAATTTTGCCAAGTGGTTCACTTAAAATAATTTATTGTGTTTATGTGGATCCAGGGTAAAGTAACTCTTGGCAAATTTTCACGAATTTTTATTGGTGTACTCTCTTGAAATGAAATTTACGAAAATTACTCCTTCCTTCACTGTTTCTCCTCATGGATACAGTTTTCTTCTTCAAATTGCTCGAATTCACTATCGAATTTGAGGAATGCTATAACTACATTCAATTGATTATTTTGCTATAATACTAATATTATTACGCAAGGAAAACGATGTCCAAGTTTCAAAATCTTTTACTTAATGCCACACAAGCCTAATCAAGTTATACCACTATATCAAAAAAAATCTGTTACTTATTAGGTCCATAAACCCACCTCACAAAAATTCCTGGAAAATTTTAGATTTTCCTCCAGAGAAAAATAAAGCGATTTTTACGAAGCTGCTCCGGTTTGCTCAGCTATGTACAAAATTTGGCCACGTATGTACGCCTCATTTTCACCTTAAATATTAAATCAGATACAAAAATTTATGCATCAGTGTTTAGATGGACTTTTCATCTACTTACTTTAACCATTTTCAGGAGGTATCATGCGTTAAAAAATCAATTTTATGATATTTTTCTAATTCATGTTTTTGTGACGCTTGGAAAACCATTGATTCACTGCGTTCTGACAGTCAATTAGGTGTGATTCTCTCATAATCACACCTGTTGTAACCCTCGGATTTTCTTTAACACCTGCATATGCCTTAAAGAACATGTTTTGAACTTCACCGAATCCGAAAATGACTAAAACAAAAATTTAAAGTGAAATATGAAAAATTCCACTTGAAAACAAGGCAAATTGGATGATAAATGCTTAGAATGAACCATCAAAATTTTCTCGATTTCTCCTACTACAAACACAACTTTTATCACTAGATATCTTTTGAGGGTTGCATTAAAATTGAGCATATTGCTAAGATTCTAACGTCGCTCTTGTGTTTTTTTTTAAATAAAACTTTCAGTTTGCGAGCCAGAAGAAGTGCTTTATTTACAGCAATAACCAAAGAGTTTTAGTAAATATTTACTCATTTAATTCTCACGAGAAGTTTAACCTCATATCTCGTTTTCTTCTTCATGGTAATCCAGATATATTGATGGTACTGTAATGACTATTTATTGACTAGTCGAAAAAGAAGCAACTGATAGAAGTATGGAAATTGCAAACCAATAATGAAGGAAAAGCATTACCGTATATCCATGATTTGGAAATTTAAATGTTAATCTGTTTGCTGTTTAATGATCCAAAGAAATGTGCCAAATTCATTTTAAAATAGACTTGTTTTGGCAAGTATCCTGAAAAAGGTTGAACAGTCTCTTGTACTCGTTTACAACCACAATTACTACATACATATTAGAATACGAAAACCTCATACGTTTTAGCAACACTTTATTGAAGCCTGAAATCTAAGAAGAGCCAAATATAAAATCCCTCGATGAATTATATTGTGGTAGAATTTTAAAATTTTGGAATTTAATTAAAATTATACATGAATATTATGTTTCTACAATTTATTCTAACGGAATTCTAATGCCTATCTGATTGCAATGAGATCTAGAAACCAAACAATTAGAGACAACAACTTGGGGTCTTCGAAGGCGCCTTGTAAGAAGATAGATCTTCCCCTCTAAACTCATTTTAAAACGTTATTCTTAAAACGATATTTTTAAAACGTTTTTATTGATTTTTTTTGTTTTAAACTAAGTTTTTTCAAAATATTCTAACGGATATTTCGTCTATTTTAATAAATTAATTCATTATTCAAGGGTTAAAAATAACTATATTTAACCGATTATCATATTAGATTTATTTAAAGGGGTTTTCAAATAACTGATACATGTAAACCGCTTTTTCAAAATTTTATACATATTTTGAGATCATTTACAAAACTGTTCAAGAACGTGATAAATTGGCTAGTACAACATTAAACTTTTCCAAATGCTTGATCTCATTGGCACTGGAATAAAGGACGAAGAGCAATGACCTCTAAACAACTATATAAAGTGATACAAAATAAATTTATGCAAAACCAATTTCCAATATACATGAAACGTCACAATTTCGGTCATTTCACATTGCTAGAACACTTCTCCACGCCTTTTTCAAATGTTATACTAGGTGATAGTCACTGTTTTCTCTTCAGTAGAAAGGAGAATGGGCAAAAGTGGTCTATGGTGCGTCCATCAATGAAATCTAGGGAAAACTGGGGCATCACCGATCACGGAGTATCAGCAAATACTGATTTTTTTTAACTGTATGGACTATGTCGACTATTTCTTCAACGATCATTTCTTTAATAGTATTTATGAAATCATATTGGTCTTGTCCTCTGAAGTCTGATATCTAATTAAAAAATCGCAGTGTTCGACGCTATTCCGTATTCGTTGGTGGGCTGGTTTCCCCTATATCATTGAATGTGCATTGGTATATGTAACAACATTTGTTCCGGGACCAAAGTTAAAAAAAAAATCCACGATTTATACAACCTTTTATTTTAAAGAAAAAAACATAGATTATAATATAAATTGGATTGTGAAAACTGTTCTCTCTTGGAGCGTATCTCTTTACAATGCATAACATGTAGGAGAGGACATTGAAACATGAGGGCCCAAAGTTAAAACTTTAATCCTTATGTTTCAGAAATTTATTAATCGAATTTCATCAATGAATACTCTATTGAAAGGTCACAAAAAACTCTACATAATGACGGAATAGATAAGTTCAGAAAACAACCGGAAGAATAATAAGAATATGTTAAATTTCGAAACTATTCAACCGATTTTAATATTATAATATGTTTGTATGTTTTATGAGATTTTATCACTTTCTTGATGGTTAGAAGTTTTGTCAATAAGATGTAGATATAAGCTATATTTCTTTAATATATTCATTTCCATTGTTCCTCAACTAATCTTGATCAATGTAAACTTAAAATGAAAGGTACCGTTGGACTATTCAGTAACATTATAAATAAATTTCAACAACGACTGCACGAGACGCTTTGGACTACCTATTAAAGCCGAATAAAAAAAGCTTCATCATAGTTAATATACAAGTTCGGGATATCTTTTTTTCATCATAACTTTAACACTTTAGGTGTAAAAATATATCAACATTTTTTATTGTTAATTTTACACTTTTTAAGGGTAAAATCAACATGAAAGAAGGGTAACTCTAACCCATAATACATCTAAAAAGGGTAATATTTACACCGTTTTCGGATCAATACTGCAGGGTAAAATTAACATTTCCGGAATGTTATTTTGACTTTTTCGGATTTCTCTCAGTCAGTGTATATATTATAGAGAGAGATATAGCCTCATTGGTGGCCCAGTCAAAATCCCGAAAGCTTAAATCCCGAAAAGGTCAAAATGCCGAACGGCGAAATCCCGAATTGCCAAAATCCCGAAAATCCAAAATTCCGCTTTCGAAATTTTGAACTATTTAGGATTTCGGCTTTTCGAGTTTTTAGCGTTCGGGATTTCGGCATTCGGGCTTATGGCCGGCACCGCCTCATTGTAATCATCGACTTTAATAGAATAGTTATATATTTTGATTGCTATATATTTTGATATATTTTGATTGATTTTTTAAAAATTTATTTATTTATTTATTTTTTTTTTTGAAATCGTAATCAAGTTTTCTGTGACTAAAATCTTGTTCCCTTGCCGTGTTTCAGCTTTCTATCTTTTCTCAATGAGGTGTTATAATGAAAAAGATCTATTTTTAAATGGGAGTTACTAGAAGGAGTGATGGGGGAAACGCGTACAGTAGACTCTCACTCAATCGGCTCTTTTTCAATAGGGCGAAAAATTTTGTTGACAATTTTCACGTTTAATTATAAAGCTAATTCGCTCAAATTCGCTGTAGTTCTTTCTATTTTATCGTGATTTTTTTTATAATTGAGCGCTTTTTGTGGAATTTACAAAGGCTTTGACGCCCAAATTGGATGACATTTTGCCCCAAATGCCCAATTGAGAGAGAGTCTACTGTATATAACATGGTTAAAAAGCTTTCTATAAACTTTGAATCCATGTGAATTTTCTGTTTTCTACTTCTCTTCAGAGAGGAGTCATTATGGAAATAGTCCTCATTCTGTATGGGGGCTACTGGAAGGAGGGGTGGGGGAGGGGATACTATGCATGGATTAAAAGCTTAAGCCATACACTAACCCAATACTGATTTTTATGAAGAGTTCTTCAACTGATCTTGAGTAATAAAATGACAAAATAGTATTTTTTTTCGGAACGATAAAAGCGTTTTTACAAGGATTCCCGCAGAATATCGTCCTGGGTATCAATAATTTTTCATCCTACCCCAATGCCTATAAAATGCGCCTAGTTTCCGTCTGTAGATGCCACGTAGACTATCCCCAATACATTTTTGCCCATTCCCCTTTAGCTGCAAACACAATTATTCATGTCTATTTTTTTCTCGCTACATATGTTACACGTATATATATTTGGCAGACTAGGACAAAAAGTAAGAGTAACAATTTTTTGGGATTTTAATCTGAAAATTGCAGCAATTTGTAATCTTCTAAATTCACCCGCTCCTATATAATATACAGATGTGTACGTATGTTATTTTATCCTTTTGCATGAGATACATGGGGTGTTACCTTGCTGAAGGCTTTTTATGTAATTGAATATCCATGCTTTTGATTTGCAATTGAGTTAATAAAAAGTGAACAATTTCATTTTTGCTTTCAGCTTTTTTTAAGTTAACGTTTAACATTCCACAATATTAAAAAAAAAACTATAATACTACTAGAGTGATTTCAAATATTTCTGCCTCATTTTTTTGCCGAATTTGACTACAATTTTATCTCATTAAATGAATTTTATCATAAACTATTTCACAAGTTTGAACTTTCTCATTTCCTCCGTGTCAGTCAATTGTTGCGAAAGTTCAACAAAAGCTTCCACGATGTAAAGTTTGAGTTTTTTTTATAGGAAATTAAGAAAACTAGAAATATGTGAAAAAAAATTTGATTCCCTTCAATTCCAATTTTAATAATTTTATCGATGAATTGTATAAATGTTACAAAATTTGATGAAACATACAAATTAACATGCACGCAAATTACGGAGATCATGAATTTTATTAAACAGATTTGATTAACGAAACAATTTATGACTGAATTCTTATATAATTAAAATTATATTTATATTTGCTTAAAAAATAACTGAAATAATCCACGAACCACAAATCTATATGTAAATTGTATAATGAAAATAATGTAATTAATTTTAGGTATATCGTGTGATGTAAAATTGACCGTATTAATCAAAATGAATTTATAAATATATTATTTTTTTTATTTAAATCAAAAAATATTCATTAACTCCGCAAACCAATAAAGCAGTATGAATTACATTAATAGGGGAAGGCTTTTACAATTTGCACACAGTAATACTATTAATTGGATCATGACGGTCATGACACTCAGGTGTTGCCACTACCCTAAGCCACGCGAAAAGTTCACTGAGAAAAAAACGGGGTTCGATTAACTTTTTTTCCTCATAACTTTAACACTTTTTAGGTGTAAAAATATATCAACATTTTTTAATGTTAATTTTACACCTTTTTAAGGGTAAAATTAACACGAAAAAGGGTAACTTTAACCCTTAATACACCTAAAAAGCATAATATTCACACCGATTTCGGATCACTACTGCAGGATAAAATAAACATTTCCGGAATGTTATTTTAACTATTTCGGATTTCTCTCAGTGTTATTAACACATCCTGCTATAATTATTACCTCGATTAAGAGTCCAAGCTGGTAAGAGTTGATATCCTTTTGTTATCTTTCCTCACAGAGATTTTCAAGGATTAGTCATTTCTGGATTTCAGTCCCAATTGAGTGTAGATTTTCTTGGAAATGAATGAATGATACTGAAATGGTAATTCTGCAAGTGACAGGTGAAATTACAAAATTATTTGGG
Organism: Phlebotomus papatasi; assembly: GCF_024763615.1. Classification (NCBI taxonomy): domain Eukaryota; kingdom Metazoa; phylum Arthropoda; class Insecta; order Diptera; family Psychodidae; genus Phlebotomus; species Phlebotomus papatasi. Next base: position 77,945,076 of record NC_077223.1, read on the forward strand.
CTCTCTAATATTTTGGTAAATTCACTCTCGAATTGTGGTCAAATGAATATGAATAGGCTTTCTTTTGGTGTTCACATTTAACTATACACCCACGATTGTTTGGACAAATGTGTCAGTGGCAGTTGTGTCTTATTAGGATGAGGCTGAAGAGATATTTGGAACAGGATGGCCACAGAGACCAAAGTGAACAACACAAATTCAACAACCGATGCAGAAGGTAGATGTGAAAGTTGTATTAGGAATGGAAAGGATTTAATCCCAACACTAATTGTTGAATAATTGCTTGAGTTTTTCTGTTCTTATACTCACTTGGAGTATTTTCCGCTCTAATTACCCACTGATAAATAGAATTGTAGATATATAGAGGTAGAAAATGTCTATTACCTCCCTATACCTAAAAAAAAGCTTTTAGTTGAATTTAATGGCACATATGTAAAGATGTGCAATTCAATTTTCTCGAGTTCACAATGCTTTCTCTTCAAATTACTCCAAATAAAAGTATAAAAGGGAATGCAGAGTAAAAAGCTCTTAAAATTCTTTTTTTTTCAAGTTTTACAGCTTTTTGTCGTTCAGATTAGAGGAAAGTGGCCTATCTTTGAGTGTGGCAGTCTTTTAATATTTCAATTTTTCTCTTGTTTGCCGAAGAAAAAATTCTAATTTTATTATTCGAAATTATTAGTATCTATAATAGTTTACAAAATAGGATATTTCTTCGAAGAAAAAGAGAAAAAAAATGAAATATTCAAATGCAGGTCACCTTCCCCTATATTTCTTTTCAATTTGTGTAAAAATGTGTTAAATATTGCTAATGGTAAATTTATTTTCAATAATAAATATTTTTTTAATAATAAAATCTAGAAAACCAAAATATCAAACGCTATCATCCCGAAAGCCAAAGTCTCGAATGTTCAAAATCCTGAAAGGGATTAAATTATATGGTGGATTATGTCTAGAATAATTTCCATAGACACAGAAAATTTCCCTTAGCCTCCAGCAAGCACAAGTACAATTGTGGGAGTAGCTAAAACACTATTAAGAATTCCGAATTTGACTTTCGGGATTTTGACCGGGATCCTAATAAAAATACACATTTAATAGTAACTGTGCAATACTCAATTTAAAATGTACAAAAATTGACCACACCATACTTACCGGCCAATGAACCGTAATCGTTCATTAAACAGTACATAAATTAAGAATATAATAATAAATAATTAAAAAAATATATTTGTATAGAAGGCACTAAGATTTTGAAAAATGTAAATTAACCAAGAATCTGACACAATCCTTGACAAAAGGCTAGAACAGGGAGTGTAGAGATTAAGAACATTACTAGGACTAAGAAACCGTCAAATTCGCAATCAATAACATGAACATAGAATAATTGGATACGTGCAAAAGTCATTTTTCACAGCAATTGAAAAATAAAAAGCTATGAAAAAAAATTAAGACATAGGGTAACTATATAAAATTTTGGCAAAGTTGCTTGCAAGTGCAAACGCTTTACAACAAATTAAATTTTTTGGCACCTCTTCTTAAGGAGTGTTGCTTGGAACCTTGTAGATAGTTTATCGTCTTTACTTTCTCCAAAATCATTCTTAATAGATTTTAAATTGAACAAAAATATAGACATAGCTTTTGGGTAATATTTTGGCCACCTTGATTCTCTTACTTAGTTCCTTACTCTTCCGAATTTTTTTTCACATGTTTTTGCATTGTGTAATCTCTGGGGAAACTAAAAATTCATGAAAATTTAAGTATGGGGAAGTGAGGCACCTTTGAAATTGGGATTTTTCTCCAATGTTTAAGTGGAACTGAGCCATATAAAAATGTAATTTGGCTTCTCAAACTGTTTGTACACCTAAGTTATATCACGATAAGGCTCAATTTTGTTTAAAGAGAGGTGAAAAATCCCAATTTCAAAGGTACTCCACTTTCAAAGGTGCCTCACTTTCCCCTAACAAAAGAAGTGGAAGAAATTGCAAGCTAGGCAAAATTTGCTGCAGTTACCCTATTATATTATTTAAGAAAAAAATATTAGTGTTACAATATTCAAGAATTTTACCTTAAAAAAAAAAGATAATTCTTCAAACATGTTTTCCTATAAAATGCTTTGAAATTTATTATGGCAAAAGTTGTATTTATAAGGGCGTATTTAAAATATGATTTAATACAAATAGGCTCACAAATAAGTCAACAAATAGGTTCAAATAGTGATTAAAATTTCTGATTCTATGACACCAGTCGCATTATATCGCTAATCGGTATGTCGAAAAAGCCAACAGAGCCTGATTTAGTGTATTTTTTGTCTCTATGAACGATAGGGACAAAAATAGCCCAAAAATTTAAATAATTTGTCTGACGATACTAATGACAGATAATTTTCACTCTAATGAAAAATATTATGCTTGAGTATTGTAGTTTCTTATTCCAAAACAGTTTTGCTTAAAAATAAATTCGAAGTATAAAAAATAATTAAATTCAATTTTCAATATGAGATTGTAAAAATTCGTCATTTTTAAGCTTAAAAATTTACTTTAGGGGAAACTGGGGCACTACCAAACACGGGGTAGCACCAAACACTAATTTTCATTGTTAAATTATTTGGAGTATCTCAACAATTTTTTTCACTGGATAAGCATCTTTATTGTGCTTATAAATGCCTATAGGTCTTGTCTTCGGAAGTCGAATACCTGATTAAAAAATCGCAATGTTTGGTGCTACCCCATGTTTGATGGTGCCCTAGTTTCCCCTATAGCAAATAGCTGTTGACTTGCAAAAAATATCCCAGATTCCTTCAACCTTCTACTTTGCAATTACGTACAAACATAAGAAAAAATAACTTTAGGTATAGTCATGAAAAATTATTTTCTTTATGGGACACCGGTGTCCCAATCGTCCTTAAAGGGTTAATCCTGGAACTCCCTGCAATTATAGCAAATATCGACTTAGAAAAACAGCTCCAGTATAAAAACTAAACACGTTTGGAGTAGCATAGTATATCGTTAACTAGTAGAAAAGGACTGGTAGTTTAACTCGTGCATGAGTTTAAAAATAAAATGAACCAATGTTAATTCAAATTGATTGAGATCTTGCATATTTCCCATATTTATTTATCCCCTACTAAACAAATGGAACAGTATAGGAAATTTAAACATGATTCTCATGAAAATATTTCAATATGAATAGAATTTAGTTTGAAATAAGGACAATTGTCAATTCCTGTGCCATGGACTTCGTCTTGAAAAGAAACAAACAATTGAAACGAAAATACGTGGTTGAAGCTTATTGAACTCCAAAGCTGACGCCAATGGGTGACAATATATTTCCAACTACAGACACTTTTCTTATCTCATTTTCCCAACATCGCGAACTATTTTCAATGTTTTCACTTGGGGAAAATGTTATTGTTTTTTTTTTTTGTTGTCTTACCCGTCTTACCCTATCGCATGCATACTACATGTGAATTCAGTGGCAATACATTAATGATTATTTGCATTTCCAATCAACTCTCAATAAATTACAATTCAATTTGGATTTTCAATAAGAATTCTTCAAGGAATTTACATAAGAGACAACTACTCAAATCTTTCTACACAATTTCGTCTAATATTATGTTTTCTTTCTGAAATGGTTTATAAAAAATCTGCTCATATAAAAGCATTGCATTGTTAAAATTTCATATAACTATTTCCAAACAAACTTGCTTCAGAAACTTTATCAAAACTTCTTCTGAAATTTACATAGGCTTCTTAACGTTTCTAGATAAACTTTTCAATGTTTGTAGGAAAATTATGACATGCACATTTCACTCTTCAATCTACTCTGTTCAATGTCTAATGTAATCTGATGTTATGCATGAGGTTTACTGATAAATTAGAAGCCAATTAACTTTAAAAGTAATCTACATGTAAATTTTAACTTTAAAACCAGATTGAATTTTTAAACAATTTATTAAAAAATAAATAAAATAATTCTACATTAATTTGATATTTGCTAAAAAACGGCTGAATCCAATTTGAGGTAGAAGCCAGAGTGTAATATAATTATGGAAAATTTTAATCCAATATTTGAGATGATGGAGAACCTAATAACTTTATTGCAATTTGCACTAAGGATGCTGACAGGAGAAAATTTTGCAACAATCTCTATTTTCTCACATTAATTAATGCACTGCAGATATTGCGATGGGAAAAAAGTATTATAATTTAATTTTACAAAATATTCCCTTTGGTAAAAATGTTTTGCAAGAATCTGGGTCACGACGATCTCATGCTTACACAGCACTGACTTTTTTTCTCTGCACAGACTTAACAAACTATCCCAATATGTTTTAAGCATTTTAGAAATATTTTCTAGGGCACTACAAAAAGAATATTGTATCTTTTTTTGTGTATTATTTGAGAAATGAATGCTTTTAGATAAAACTTCACTGCCGTATTGTGTCTCAGAAATATCATAAATCATACACAAATGACTGGCAATAGTATCCAGTTCGCTGCACTGTCTATTCTTTAGTTAAGGAAGCATCTTTGGACAACTGCCTAATTGAACATTGATCAAATTATATTTTTTCTTTATTTTCACTGCTTTAAAGTTAAAGATGGAATCTGTTTTTGGTTTCGACCGCAGAACTATAAATTTCGAGTATTCGATGTCCCTTCCTGTCATTAGTCGATACTCTCTAAAAATTTGATGTTCAATTTGTTGTCAATTCTGTTTTGACCAATAACGAATCCGTAATTGCACTTTTATTGAAAGTTCAATTGGATTGATCACAGTTGCACAACTTCAAGCACAACTTTACCTCTGATAGAACGACTTCAGTTTTTCTTTTTGAACATATTTTTCTTTAGGGGAGTGAAGCGCAACTTTGTTCATTTTCAGTTTTTATTTAAAAATTTTTGAATTGTCTCTCCCAACAACTACATTTGCTACTTTTTTCAAAAAGAAAAATTTTCAATACTTGTAGTAGGGTAAGGGCTCATAATTTTGGACAGTCTGCTTATAAGCATCGATGTTTCAAGTTTGAAGTGCTATATTTTCAATACTAATTTACTTGTTTTGTTACTCTCTTTCAGAAGGGTTGTTTAGAAACTTGGCAAGCTATTTATCGTCTTATTTTTACTAAAATTAACTTTAATACGTTTAAAAATGAATTGATATGTAAAGATGAATTTGACTCTTATTTTGGATAACTTAGTTATTAATTTGGACAACTTGACTGTAAATTTGGCCCATTGTTCTTCATTTCATTAACCAATCTTACAAAGTCCTCTTCCTGTTCATGTAAGGGAAACGTAGATTGTCACAAGAAGCCCGGAAACTTTCCATATCATTCATTAAAGTGCGTTGACTTCGGTACTCCAAGTACGTGCGGATTCGCTCATTCCCTGACCTTTCTGGGAGCCTTTCAAGGCAGGTGAAAAATCCAAATTTCAAAGCTGCCCCACTTTCAAAGATCCCCCACTTCCCCTAGATTCAATCTTGTTATAAATTCCAAGATCTTTCCAACAAGTCCACATAATATAAGACCATTCGGTGAAGAAATATGCTCTCTAGTTGTTGTGAAAAAAAGTTACTATAGGAATGATTCAACAATATTTTCGTATATGGACGAAATGTCCGCCTATGAAACTAGTAAAATAACGAAAAATTTAAAAAAAACATAGCACGACACGTTTTAGTTTTAGAGCAATTCAAAAATAACATGGTTTTGAGAGGGGAAGGTTAGGAGTGCTGGAAAGTGAAGGACATGTTAACGGTCCTTGAGTCGACTTATAGGGAGTCCACCGAAGGTCCCTTGCTTCTGTCTCTAACCGTTTGTCCTCTAGATCTGTCGAGAGTCGGATGGATCAGACGAACAAACAGAATTACGTCAAAGAACTCAAAATTTCATATTTTCAAAAATCTACCAAAATATAACCCCTTAGGAAGTTAAGGAGTTGAAATATAACTCAAAATCGACGGATTTTATATACAGAGAAAAAATATTTTGTAAAATTGTTCGCAAAAGTTTGTGAAATCCTATAGTAGACTTACGAAATGCTCGTGAATCGTATAACCCACAGACAAGTTCGTAAAATTTTGTACTTTTTTCACAAACATTGTACGTAAAATGATCATTTGACGAACATTTTTTGTACTTTTACAAACATTTGTTCGTAAATGTTCGTAAACTTTTGTCATTTGTTCGTATTTGTTCATAAATTTTTAACAAATAAACAAAAATTTACGAACAAATACGAACAAATGACAAAATTTTACGAACATTTTTCTGTATAGGGGGAGATGGGGCTACATTGTGCTGGAGCAACATTGAAAACGCTATTTTTTCGCATTTCTAAAGAAAACCGGACCTAGGAATAATTTAATTTAGATACATGGTTGTTTTTTTCTATCTAAATTACATTACGGTAACACCCAGCTTATCCTATAGGAATATGCGAAAAATAACGTTTTCAATGTAGTCTCAGTTCTATATAGCCCCACCTCTCCTTACTACTCTCTCTGTGGAGTTCGAGCAATAAGAAAAGAGAAATTTAAAGGTAATGCCAACAAAATTAAACATGTCAGGCTTTAAAAAAAATCCTTAATTCTCATTTAAATTTGGAAAAATTAATCAAAAAGCATATTATTATATAATAAATAGTTTAATTTTTATTATGGCAAATTGCATTGAAATTATTATCTTAATGGAATGCCTACATGAAAAGTTTAACATTGTGTTATATACTGAAATTTTACAAATTCTCCAAATTAAAATGTTTTAATTGAAATTTTCGATTATCTCACACCCAAAATATTTTTGTTGTTTGTTACTTTTCACACACTATTCATATTTAGTTTGTTTTACTGCGACATTCTATGAACAGCAATTCAAAGTGATTAACTAACCTAAACGCTCACTTAGGACAAACATTTTGTAATAGAAATTTTATTGGGGTTAAGGGAAGAGTACTGCAATACATGTTATACATGTAAACGTTTAACTAAAGAGAATGAAATGGATATCAAAATACTCTCACTGTATAACTTTTAAAATATGATTCATATGAATGACTTTTCATCTCTAAATGTTATCCTAGTGAAAACTCACATATCCATATACTAGTAAAACAACACAATGTGAAACAACACAATAGAAAGTGAATAATGGGATAGTTTTAGACTTTTCTGCAATCTGTTTTGCACTCATTCAAATACACATTTGCACCATTTAACTCAATTTCATTTTGTTATTTCATAAATAAACCAATGCTATGTCATAACATTTTATTCTCTGTTCTTTGCGGAAAATTTTCTCCACATCGTTATGTTTTTGTCTCCTTATTTTGCGATTGCTCACAAAAAAACTCCTGCAAATATTTATAGACTTGATTGAAGTAAAATAAAAGAATGGGGAAATTTCATACAAATAATCACATAACATTGAATGCACATTTCCCGGCTACCATATTAAGTACCTATTAAAAACTTACTCTTAATAAGAAGAACTTACTCTTATTAAGAAGTTCTTAACACAATGACTTAATTTTAAGCAGTTATAGAACATTCAACATGAAAATAAGACAAACGTCAGCGCTTTGTGGCGAATAGCAAAACTAATATGGCATGACTCAGCCTTTGCACTAAGTACTTAATTAAGTCCTTTGTAAAAACCCTTAATTGAGTAGTTTGCATTAAGATCAGGAAAAGTATTTTCACTAAGTACTTAATTAAGGACTGTTGATTAAGAACTTTTTAATCAGTTACTGCAATGCTCATAAAACACGTTTTTATGTCCTTATATTTTTTATTTCTCGAAACCAAATAGAAAATAACACTATGGATTAATTGTTTAGATGAATATATTGTTACCAGCTCCTCTGAGTTGTTTAAGCACGAACTTTTTTCGCAAGCTGGAGCTGTTGCCGGTCGGAACTGTTGTTGTCCTCAATTCCCTCAGATGCAGTACTTAAGATGCATCTGGAACAATAAATCGATAGGACGATCGATTAAAAAATAATAATAATAAAAATGCTGTAAAATGTAGACTCCTGAAATATAAGATTATGGGATTCAAGGGAAAGTATGCACTTCCGGATTATAAGCTGGTGGGACTATAGAGAGGATTCATCAAGGGCGAATCTCGTGCGTAACTTACACTGCCGGATCACGCGCTAAAGAGAAGATTTAACAGAGTTTGGGATAGTCGTTGGAAGTTTATGCTTCAATATCGCAAGTTGAGGACATTGGAGGAAAGATTTATCAGATTTTGAGATAGTTGTGGGCAAAATAACATTCCCGGATTACAAGTAGTTGCGACTAAAGAGTGTGCTTCGAGTTAAACTTACCAAATCAAAATGTAGATTAGAATGTTATATTAGTCTTCGTTGATTTCACTGATCAACACTTTTTATAGATTTATCACTAAATGAATGGAAACTTTGTGACTGCACTTTACATATTTGATCACATTTTGTGGTTTTGTTTTCATGAAATGTCAAATTGCTCCATCTTTTTCTATCTAATGGTTAACATTTATCCGTCGCATTATCTAGCCCGGTTTCCACTTCTTGCCACCAGATGTCACTACTTTCGCCCAAAAATGCCTTAAGTAAGGACTTAATAAGTACTTATTAAGGACTTTTTTAACACTTGTACAAAGCTCTTTTTTAAGAGTATGGACAATGCCATTAATTATAGCCATTATAGCATTGTGCTAGTAACAGCCTACCTTGTGTTAGCCGGGTTGTTTGACTTTTATGCTGAACAGAATTAGTATTTCTGACAAAAAACATACTTTTTGAGCTATATTAGAATAGAAGATGGGGTAGTTTCACACACACATAGATTTGGAAAATTCTATTTTCTAGAATAATAAAATTTATTTAAGTAGGGGAGACTAGATTGGGGCAAAAAGTCACAAATCGAAAATTTTCAAATTCAATATCTTCCAAAATAAATAAAATAGCGGCTTAATTTTTTTTCCATAGATAGCCTCGATAAGTCTTCTTCAATGTCGTAAGTTTGTTAGAATTTGACCAAGGAATTTAGAAAATAAAAAATATCGAAATTTTTAGCACTATTTTTGAAATATTTTCCGTGCAAAAGATATCAATTATTAGCTACTTATATTAAATTTAATGCACTGATGAATATTTCCCAAATTATCTGGATATTCTTTGAATACGAAGCCGCTATCTATTTTAGAATTTTACAAAGATTCTGTTCTCCAGAAATCCTTTTATTAAAAACGACCACTTGGGGTAAAAAGTAACAAAAGCTATAGAGCAATATTTTGAAAGATGTCTTAATTTTTTTGGGAAATGAATCTTGAAAAATTTATATGTTTGAAATTACTCCACCATACCTTATATAACTTTACTGAATTAAATCCAAATTAAATAGGCAACGTGGGAAATAAACCCAAATAGGGAGAGTGGGGCAGCTTTATACACTAAAGCTTTGAATATCCTTAATTCTTACATTTTAATAAACCGATCATGAGAACAAATCTTAGGTAATTACATGATAAGGGAAGATAAGGTAGATCCGCACATGGGTTAGTTTATAACATTGCAATCTTATCATTATATACAAAAACATAAAAGAACAAAATGATGCGTGTGCGCCGGAAGCTTGTGCACCTAGGAAATGATGAACATTACTCCCAGTAAAAAAGAGAAAATATTATTTTTTTTCCTAAAATGAAAATTATTCGTATAATTTTGATCAAACAAATTCTTGCCTGAAAATTAAAAAGTAAATCAATTAATCAAAATGTCACTATTTCTTTCCTTGGAATAAAGATTTAATACCTAAATATTATACGCTATTCATATTTGTAAAGATTTAAATTATAAAGAATAACCTCAAGGGATTTTTATGCAATTTTCCATGAAAACGAGAAATGAGTAAAATGTCCCATTAGTTGCAATGTTTTCTCGAGATGATGTTATATAAATTAAATATTATGCCTCTAGGATAGTTGCTTAATAAAGAGAAAGCAGAAATATGATTCCTTTGTGAATAAATTATGTAATTTTGTATGCAAAATAAGGATATTATTGAGAAAAATATTTTTTTATGAAAGTATCTGTCGCTCTAAATTCTTTTTTTCTCACTCAGGGAAATATTTTTATTTATTCAGATAAGGTTGTTATCATTTATAAGATTCCACACCAAAATAAATTATTTATGAAAATTCATATTTTCGCTTTTTACCATGTACAGAAAATTAATATCGCACAAATTTTAAATACATTTATGGAAAACCTTTTGCATACGAGGAATAATCGACGAGTTTTTAACTCGCATATGATGGTATTTTATAATATTCACCATGCCACTTTGTACATATAACGCTTAAACAATTTTTCATTTTCCATTTCATTTGAGCTTAATTTAAATAAATAAGAGTTGTTTGAATGAGTAAGGGAACAATGTTATAATGATTAATCATTTCATGACAATTTGGTCATTTGGTTTCTTCTCATACTTCTCTTTAATTATTTTAATTAAATTATATTTTTGCAATCATTCCAGTAAAAGGGGTGGCAAACCGTCTCAGGCTTTGCGAAATGCCTGACGTAACTTAGATACTATGTATAGAGGGAAGGCTTTCAGGCTTTGAACAATTCATATTTTTTCTAAAGTTCTTTAATGAATCTGACCTATCTATGGTAATATATTTTAATTGTCAAAATTTTAAAGGGTTACGTGGATCACGCAGATTAAAAAAAACAATGTATTTCCTGGACATCTTTTTTCAAAAAAAAAAACAATAATTTGACTTCTTAAGCATATAAAAGTACAACAATTTAGGGTAAGTGTACCAAATTTCGGCATAGTTGCATGCAAGCGCCACAGTCTTACGTTTGAAATGTAATAATTTTAATACAAATTGAATTTATTTGTTACTTTTTTATAAGGAGTGTTTCTTGGAACCTTGTAGGCAGTTTATCGTCTTTATTTTCTCTAAATTCACTCTTAATACATTCTAAAATGCATGAAAATGTAGACATTACATTTGTGGCCTATTTCGGCTACCTTCATTTTCACAGTTCCTTGTCCTTCTGGAATTTTTCTAATGTCTTTTTTAGATCATCTTGTTCGTCGAAGAGACATTTTTTGTTATTTTTTTCATTGTATTATTTCTAGAGTATGTAAAAACTAAAAATTCAATGAAATTCGTGTAACAAAAAATGTGGCCGAAATTACAAGCTGGCCAGAATTTGGCACACTTACCCTAACTATATATTTTCTGACATTTTCATTTCAAAATTTTAAAAATTCAGCCGTTGGGACCTGATTTTCGAAAACAATTTCTGAAAAACATACTCTTCCGTGGACAAGATTTCTCAAAGTATATTCATCAAGGATCAAAAAACTAAATATTTCGTGTTAGCTGATGAGTTAAACTCGTATTTGAACGGTAGAATTTCACAGAAGTTACACAGAAATTAACTATCCAAAATCGTTCCATTTAACTCAATGTAAAATGCCCTTAAACTTAGTCCAGCATATTTTCGATACATTTAATAATTATCCCACATTTTTTTTCATTTTTGAAAGATTCTAAACATTTTCCTCCATATAATTTCATCTCTTTCAGGATTTTGAAAATTCGGGATTTTGGTTTTCGGGATTTTGGCTTTTTCGGGATTTTGGCGTTCGGGATTTTGGCTGTCGGGATTTTGGCTGCCACTGTTGAAAATAACTAGCCGCCATATCCTAAATTAATAAATTTTATTTTAACATCACAATGTTGTCCATTCGTCTGTTTGCTGGTCTGGTCATCAGCAGACGTAGGGGCTATACGGTTAAAGATTGTGATTTGGAATCCTACAAGAACACCCCTATAAATCAATTCAATGATCCTTTACATGACCTTGATTGTTCCCTACTCCACTTCTTCCCCTTCAACTCATATTTTTCTTAATTGCTAGAAAACGCTTCATTGGATTTTATTTTTGAATATATGAAAAACAAGTGTGAACAGCTCTAAAAATCGTTTTAGTTAGTTAGAAAAGGCAAAATCTTTTTGGTCAGTAAAAAATTCAAATTGGTCTGTAAAAAATAAAATTTGGTCGGTGAAAAGTCAAATTTGATCACTAAAAAATCGAATTTGGTCAGTAATGGCTCTGGCACACCTTTTAGATCAGGAAAATTTCATAAAGTCAAAATTTACATCCTTTGCTTACTTAAAAGTTTTGCATGCGTCTGTCCTACTCTCTCATACTCTTCTTCTTCTTTTGAACATCACATTAAATTAAATTTAGTTCAGTCGAATTTCAGATTGAAAGAGTGAGATAGACTTATACAAATCTTTTGAAAGAGAAATCTTTTGATTTTATGAATTTATACCGACCTAAAAGGTGTGTCGAAGGCATAAAAAATAAAATTTGGTCAGTAATAAATAAAATTTGGTCAGTAATAAATAAAATTTTGTCAGTACAAAATAAAAATTTGGTCTGTAAAAAATCAAATTCAGTCGGAGAAAAGTCAAATTTGGTGTGTAATTTTCGAAGCACAGAAAATTTGATTTTTTACTGACGTTCTTTAATTTTTACTAACCATTTTTTATATTTTACCGATCAAATTTCATTTTTTACTGATCAATTTTGATTTTTCACTGACCAAATTTTATTTTTACCGACCAAATTTGACTTCTCCGACCGAATTTAATTTTTTACTGACCAAATTTTATTTTTACTGACCAAAAAGTCTCAGTCGTTAGAAAGTTCTGAGATCCCCTATGAGTCAGAAGACAGAACAGATCTTAACAATGAACCAATTAGGAATCGGTAATGAACCGATCTGTTAATTTATTTTTATCCAAATGCGATTGTATTCTTAAGAATTTTCAATTATTTTCGGGTATGTTTTGTAGTTAGTCGTGCTGAACATTTCGTCCTCAGACACCTTTCACCCCTTTCACCGGTTAATTCGCCATCTTGAATTATTCAAGGTCAAAGGCCTTATTTTTTTATTAGGGGTCTATCTAAAAGATAATTGCCTCTTAAGCAATTGTGTTGAACAATCTTTTGAGTGATTTATAAGTGGGGTTAAATCGCAAATCATTAAAGCATATAACTTAAATTTCAGAATGGTAATAATGAGAACAAAAGGTTAAGGTTGAGATTTAAACGAAAAATGTATATAATATAAATAATAATAACATTTTCATATCATCTAACTTTTAGACTTTTAAGCATTCTCAGAAATTCATTTACATTGTGACATTTAGTTATCCTCTGTCGCTTACCTATCATTGTTGATATTTTACACATTTTCATAAAAGACTTTCGGCATGTGTGTACTTTCACCTGTGTGCACGGGAAGTTATAATAAATTCTGCAAACATCTCTAAATTGACGTTTAATGCCAGTAAATATTTGCAATATCTCTTACTATATGAAAATAGGGTGATCAGGAAAATATACCGCATTGTAGATACTATACCTTTCGATCATAAAGTAGTGTATTACAATGAATTAAAATTAGGTTTACATTATCAAAGAGGGTGGGTTAGTTTTATGTATTGTGTTGGAAAATTACATTTAGGAAACTTAGTGAAGAATTGGAATACAACTATATATTTTCATATAGCTAATACCTAAGTACAGAAAACAGGGTAAAGTTTACTTGAATATAATTCATATTCATTTGAAAAAGCAAATCAAAAAAGTTTAAATAATGAAAACATCTTAGTCTCCCGGGTTCATTAAATCTCTTCCTTGTGAAAGCTTGAATGCATAAAAATGGATTATTTACAGACTGGAATAGTTTGCATTTACATTGGTTTCAAATTTATGTTCAAAATTTCTATTAACTCTCTAAAAGTAGTTTAGTTTTTGAATGTGACTCACCCTGCACTCCCACGTATAGAAAGTTCTGCTGGGAACTTTTATGCTGTACGCTTTATACCATGTAAAACTGGTGAAACATTAAACATAGAAGCTTTCAGTTTCGCTAAAATTGTGTGAATGTGTGCTGAAAGTGAGAAGTAACATATTAGCCAATTGCTGGGATGATTTTGTAAGAGAGATGACTGAAAACACTTTTGGTGATTAATAACTTTGAAAGATCTTTTGATAGATTTGAAATGAGCAAGACATGACTCTCTTGTTTTCCCTTCTCCATCACATAATTACACTTATGATGGATTAATAATTTACCCGAAATATTAAACTTCCATATATGCCGATAAATGCAACTTAAACCCTACCATCTGTGAGATATTGTCAAAAGGAAGAAATTGAAATATTTCTTTTATTAAATTTAATCCGTTGATGAAGGAACTTTGGTAAAAAACTTCTCATGCGAAAATTCAGAGCCCAGATTGCAAATTTTCTGCATATTCCGCAGAAAATCTTTCCATTCTCCAGGAAATTGAGATGGATGCCAGAGGGAAGAAACTTTTTTGACGAATTTTTGTCACATCCCCTCAATATTGTCAATCTCCGGATAAGGTTTATTGAAAAGTCGTGTCAATTTTGTGGTGATTTAATTAGAAATCGATACTTTAACATTTTCTCCACTTTTCCTCCACCTTCTTGTAATTTTCTTTTACTTCCTGGGAGGTTTGTGGTGTCACCTTGAATTAAGATGAAGCCTGCTTGAAATGGGAAAATTTATGAGGTATATTCACTCAAATCTATCTTGAGTGGTGTGTACTAATAAGAGTTTATGTGAATTTAATGGTGGTAATTTCGTAGTAATTCAATCTAATTTCCAGGCATTATTTACAGCTTTGAATCAGAATAAATATTTATTGGATTACCTGAAATCGAAGAGATCTTTTGTGGCTTATTTTTAATTACATTTTCTCCTAAATCTATTTTATTACGCTTTTCTATTGGAACAACTTATTCCTAATTTCTTTTTTGAAATCAATCCTGAACCAGGGAATTTTGAAAATAAAAACTTACTGGAATTTTCTTCTTTAGTTGTGATAGCCAAATTTACTTAAATAGATGGATAGATATATATTTCATCACCAATGACTTAAGAGCGCATTGCGCATAGCTTTATGATCTGTGATTCTCCGGCCACCCCTGTCTTATACGGGCTTCAGATCTAAGGCTTAGCCATCTGGCTTAAATCCTTTAAGGCAAAAGATCCATTAGATTTTGAAAAATCAATAAAATTGCTTATTATTTAGATTTTTGAGACCTTCGGGAATTGGGCTAAGCCTCCAGTCTGAAGCCGGCATTAGTGTTGATCCTAACTTACCTACTCCGGAGCAAACAGGTGGAATTTTTATGCCTTTTCTGAATAACGAACTAAAAGGACGATGTGATAACTTTTCCAGAATTTAACACTACCGTATAGTACTTAGACTCAATAATAACTGGTTTTGAGAAGCAAAGACTGATCAAAAATCTACCGTGAATTGGAATCTTTAAGTGTTGAACACTTTTTTTTAGGAGAAACACAGTCAAAACATTACTCAATTAATATTTAATTAGAAGTACAATATTTATAATATGGTTAAAAAAAACTACTCTTATAGAGGGTACGGTCGATTCGACAATTGTTTACCCAATCAACAACTAAACCTGCCAAATCTTTATTCATAATATGATACTCCCAAAGCCTCATCCCTAGACGGGTGCTGAAGTTTGCTTATAAGGTGCTCTTGCTGCCCATGGCAATTCCCGCTAGTAGGGGAGACTGGGGCAAAAAGTCACAAATCGAAAATTTCAAAATTCAATATCTTCCAAGATAAATAAGATAGCGGCTTAAATTTTTTCAATAGATAGCTTCCATAGAATTTTAAATTGAGAATTACTCTGACGCAAAATGGCGTCCAGAATATTCAAATATCTGACGAACCGTAATCCTACATTTTGACTCATATTGGAACCGAAAGATAAATATCAGACGGTAAAATTCGGAAAGGATCTATCGGTTCAGAGTACATGAAAATGAAACATGGTTTAGCAACTTGTTTGGATTAACATATTTCTATCAATGCAGACTCGAGGAAGAGGACAACACTCCTCGAAACGTTTTACAGGACAAAGTACCCATGCTGCGTACGACCCCAAGCTTCGTAATGACTAAATTTTTCCTATGTTTCTGAATAAATGTGACTTCTCAAAATATTTTAAAAACTGGGCAATTTTCCGTAGTTTTTAAGTTTTTAATGTGAGATAGGTCACTTTTATTGAGATACAGAAAAGAAATTGGTTTACGGAGCTTGGGATCGTACGAAGCATGGGCACTTTCCCCTATGGATCTTTATAAGTAATAAACCTAATGCAAGTCTTAAGCCTTGTTTCATTTTCATTACGCAGTAATATTCATCTAAAGATCCTATATTTCTGTAGTATTACTACTCACTTACCATCTCTTTAAAAAAAAAAATGAAATATTTAGAGGTATTCATAGTTTCATCTTTAAAGTACACTAAAAAATATTAAAGCACCTTCTAAAAATAGAACCCTGATGTGAAAAAAAGTTTTCTAAAAGAAAAAGGTATTCATGGTAATGATGGTAATCCTTGAAAGTATTCACCAAATGAGACATTCTTCAGTCCTGGAGAATAACAGTGAAAACACATTTGTGTGAAAAATTGCGCAGCTCAATGGGAGATTGAGTGTCTATAATCTCCCTGAGAAAGAATGCTAAAAGTGTGTAAGAGTGTTCTAATTCATCTAGCATTTTCCAGTAGCTTCTACCTTGTAATTATTGGCGGTCCCCCGTATAGAAGGAAAATGGGAAGTTGGGTGAAAGTGATGAAGATGAATGTAGCGCGTAAGACGAGACTGATGGATGAGAGATGACTTGGTGGCTCAAGGGGGAACGTGAGTGATAATGGTTTGGGGTTGAATGGGAAAAAGAGGATTTAAATGCCATTTTAAAATTCACACCGTTTTGAGTGAAAAAGATGATTTCCTGTTTTGGTATTATAATTTCTTAGGCTTCCTGGTTTTAGTCCTTAAAATCACATTAAACACTTTTCCACACAAAAACATCCTTTTTGTATTGAAACATCCAACCAATTGACATCTTCGTCTACAGATAATGCCATTAGGATTACTCGAATAGGGAAGTCGGGAATCAAAGGTGTGGGAATGTGTTGGATAAATTAAATTACACCCGAAAATCTAACACCATATCGACTTGAAATGTTGTTTTGAAGATGAATTTTCCGAAATGTTCAAAAATTCATCACTTCTTGTTTCATGTATTCATTTTCAATTTGGATGATGTTGAAACTCCTTCATATTTTCTTTTGCTTGGCGTGTCATACACAACTTTTCTTTGAAAGGTTGAAAAGTCTATAGCAAAGTGAAAATTTGTATATTATGCTACAAAAACTCACTCTGGGAGAAGTTTCATTCCTGATCTCAATCAGTGTCAAAATCGTGAAATACTTAAAGCACATGCTCAGCCACAGAATAGGGCATAATTTTAAATTTAAACAATTGTTCACTAAAGTTGTAACAATTTTTCCTGGTTACTGCACGAACTCCGGAGAGACAGCAATATAATCCACTAAATATGAGTTATTTACATATCAAGATTTCTTACTCCTGAATGTCACATTTTTATAAAATTTTAAAATTCCTAAGATTGGAAAAAATTCTGGGCAGACCTACGGCTTAAGCCGAGAGACGGCTTAACGTAATTATAATCAAAATAATGATTAGACTGCATTTCCATCAGATTCTGACTAATTAATCTGCCAGTCTGTATAGGAGAAAGTAATATGTATATCGATGAATAGGATCAATGAAATAATTGGATTAAAGCTTTTGAAGATTGCCGAATTGGTATCCTTATAGTTGAGTCTCTAGAACTTGCGCATGAATCAAAAATAACCAATTAAATGGTCAAAAGCTAATTTGTGAAACGTAAAGCTCTATAGGGGAAAGTGATCTGCCTTTGAATGCGGCAGCCTTTGAAAGTTTTGATTTTTCTCTTATTTCTCAAAGAAAAAATTCCATTCTGTGAACTATAAATACTAATTAACTATTTTCTATTAACTTCGATTAACAAAATGGAGTTTTGACTTTGGAAAATAAGAGGAAAATTGAAGCATTGAAAAACGCCGCATTCAAAAGCAGGCCACTTTCCCCTATAGGGCTTTATGTTCCAAGAATTGTTAGCGTTTATCCATTTACTTAGTTATTTTTGATTCATGCGCAAGTTCTAAAGACTCAACT
Source organism: Phlebotomus papatasi (assembly GCF_024763615.1). Lineage (NCBI taxonomy): Eukaryota > Metazoa > Arthropoda > Insecta > Diptera > Psychodidae > Phlebotomus > Phlebotomus papatasi. The sequence continues at coordinate 77,963,240 of NC_077223.1, forward strand.
ATAAAGATACCAATTCGGCAATCTTCAAAAGCTTTAATCCATTTATTTCATTGATCCCATTCATTGATATATACAGAATTTTAAAGTTCAAAAGTCAAACATCCTCAAAGGGCACAATTTGCAAATTAATTTAATAATTTTCTCGAATTAATTCATTGATTCAAGCAAATAATACCAAATTAATTATGAGAGTATTTCAATGAAATCATGTGTTCGAGCATGAACCGATGTATTCTTTTTTAGAAGTGGTCTTAAAACTAGTCAGATTGATCAAAGAAATATGGGAAAAATCTAAAGTTTTGGTAGTCAGAGTGTGTGCGAAGCCTGAAAATTTTCCCTTACATTAAATAAATTTAAGTATTTCAACGAGACTACCATCAAAGAGACGTTTCACAACCCGACTTCATAATTCAATTTCCCAGCGAGCACCAAATGCTAACCGATTGCAATTCAGCTGAAAACAGATGTATTTTCAGCTGAATTCTGCTAACCTTGAAACAAAATTGGCGATTCAGTGCCATTTCCATATATTTGGTTAGCACTTTTTGTTCGACAACTGCTGATCAGTCAGCAAATTTTTACTAGTCGATTCAGCAAAAATATGCTGAAAAAGCTACTTTTTTCAGCTAAGTGTGCTCGCTGGGTTATTAGCATAGTCAATTTTAAAAATTATCCCTCATATCAGTATAGGAAATTTTTCAATCTAGCTTTATCCAGTTAGTAGGGGAAGGCGCACTACCTTCGGACGACTCAAGCTTTGAACAATTCAATTTTTTCACTATGTTTCTTTACGGATTTTACTCATAGGTCTTTTCTGAAAATTTAAGGCATTATACTAGCTATTAAAATATAATATTATAGTGGGCCAAAATAATTTATAATACATTGAAAAAAAAATGAATTGTTCGTAGCTTAAATCGTAGCGTAAGGTAGCGTGCTTTCCCCTAAATTGTTTTACCTTCAATACTTTAATTCTAGGTGGGCAATTCTGAAAACATTTTCTATAGATAGAAAATGATATAATTTTTTTATCGTCTTCTGATTGATTCTGTTATAGGTTTGAAGATAATTCCTTATGTGTCTGGCACACCGTTTAGATCAGGAAAATTTCACATAATCGAAATTCATATACTTTTTTTCTTAAAAGCTTTGCATATGTCTATTCCACTCTTTCGGACTCTTCTTCTTCTTTTGAACGTCGTAACAAATTTGATTTAGTTCAATCTAATTTTGAGACCAAAAGAGTAGCATAGGCTTATACAAATCTTTTGAGAAAGAAAGAGACGCAAATTTTGATTTTATGAAATTATACCGAGCTAAAAGATGTGCCGAAGGCATTAGTACATGATTTGTAGAAAACACCATTCAAATTTTTCTGGGTGTTTCTTTTTAAATTGCGACACAACAACTTATATAGGCTCAAGTATCTTATGTATTTCCAAAATAAACATAAGAATGAGAAAAAGAAACTGTGTTTTATAAACTTGCCGAAGGCGTGCAAGGAGCTTACTGAAGTGTCTATTTGAACGGAAATAACATACTCAATCATACTTTCGTGCCATTGAAGACACTTTTGGAAAATGGAGTGATGGTTTTTAAAGGAAAACCACACACTTATCAAAATATAGGGCCGTTGGTTTGTTTTTACTAAACATAGTGAAATGAATACATGTTTGCAAACATAACCTCGATACTTTGATTTATAATCACTGGTAAACTACCCCATCTACCACCGTATTTTCAATCCCATGTGTGTGCAAGGGGGGAAATAATTCAAAAGAGAGATGGAAAATCCACACGATAGGCATCTGCCACTGTCACACACATCCGCAATGAAGGTCGACGGTCTTGGGAAAATTCATCAATTCGCTCTCCCTATAAATTTATCATAAAATGATACACCAGTGGGGATGGTACTGTGTCAATCTCTAGTCCCAGCCACCCCTTCTTATTCAATCAACATGGCTGTATTGATGTGGAACAAACTTCAAAGTTACCTGTATAAATAGATTAATTACATGATATAGGTGGATTATGAGTGAAGGCAAAAATAAAATGAACAGTGCTATAAAAAAGTTTTGCAGAAATTATTGATGAAGTTATATCTTTCATAAAACCAATAAAATCTTGTAACTTTTTATTGGATTCTTTCACATTTGAGTTCTTTGACATACTACTTTATTTTATAAAGAATGTCAAAAACTTATCGAGTAGTTTAAAAAAGGATTTGCTCAACAAAAAAATAAATAAAATTTAATGTAGACCCGAATGGTCCTCTTGGTGTCATTTATAGTTTGATCTCTACACTGAGGAAAAAAAGAAGGTGCGATTAACTTTTTTTCCTCATAACTTTAACACTTTTTAGGTGTAAAAATATATCAACATTTTTTAATGTTAATTTTACACCTTTTTAAGGGTAAAATTAACATGAAATAGGGTAACTTTAACCCCAAATACACCTAAAAAGGGTAATATTTACACCGATTTTGGATCAATACTGCAGGGTGAAATTAACATTTCCGGAATGTTATTTTAGCTTTTTCGGATTTCTCTCACTCAGAGCATTTTATTTTTCTTAATGCTTTAAGAACAAAACGCTTTTCACTGACCGAAAATCAACAAGAAGAATATAACGCATAAAGCAAATAAATGTACGATCTGATCCCAAATTTTGGAAAATCCAACAGAGGGCGGATTTGGTGCTTATCTTAACCTATACAAACGATCGAAACTTATAGCCTATAAGGATTAAGTAGTTTTCCTGGAAATTCCAATGAAAAATAATTTTCGTTCTTATGAAAAATATGATGTATATGTAGTTAAGTTCTAATTCGAAGAGGTTAGGGGAGACTGGGGCAAAAAGTCACAAAAAGGTTATTTTTTTTTACAAGCTACCCAAGCGCGCCCCAGAAATTTCTAATTAACGCAGTTTTATAGAAAATTTACCGCTCTACAACTTTGTGAAAGTCATTTTTCTCTATTTTGTAAGGGAATACATCGAGCTGTTTTCTAAAAGATCATTTTGTGACCATTCTCAAAAATGCTGGGGCAAATAATCAGGCATGGGATATTATCACAATTTGATTTTCTTTATAACGGGCTCACGTAAATTTAAAAAAAAATACCTAGATAACATATTTTCATAGGAAATTTATTCATCTACACCTTTGTAAAACAGCGTTTTCTTTATCTGAACGAGAAAAGCTCTTTTTTTCGCCGTGAGACATCAGTAATTGCTTTCTTTTTTCTTAATTTTTGCTCCATACGTTTTGTTACTTTTTACCCCAAGTCGTCATTTTTAATAAAAGAAATTTCTGGAGATAAAAATCTTTGCGAAATTCTAAAAGAGATAGCGGCTTCGTATTCAATGAGTCAAAATTATTTAGGAAATATTCACCAGTGCATCAATTTTCAAATTAAAATAGGTAAAAAATAATATCTGCTGTAAGGAAATTATTGCAAAAACAGGGCTAAAAAATTCAATATATTTTTTTTATTTTCTAAATTCCTTGTTCAAATTCTAAGAAACTTATGACATTGAAGAAGGTCAACGGAGGCTATCTGTGGAAAAAATTTTAAATTGCTATCTTTTTTATCTTTGATGATATTGAATTTTGAAATTTTCGATTTGTGACTTTTTGCCCCAGTCTCCCCTATTGTTTTAAAAAATTATAAATATAAAAAAAATAGTATTAAAACTTTTTAATGAGAAAATTTGAAAATTTTTACACTTTGAAAATTAAATATTTACTTCATAGCAAATAAAGTATCCTATAGGGGAATGTTGGCATGGTTCGCACGTAGTGGAGCTTTAAACGATGCCCATTTTTTCTTTGTTTGTAAAGATCTAGTTCGTCATTTCTCATCCCAGCTCATGAGGTTCATGATTATCTATCTCATGGTTAGGAAAGTGACGAATTAACTCCTTGAAAACCAAGTGAAAATGGGCATTGTTTGAAGCTTGACTATGTGCGAACCATGCCTACATTCCCCTAGTGCATAAAATATTCTAGATTCCTAAAACCTTCTATTTTCTGATTACTCATTCAGAAGAAAAGATTTTCTATATGGGACTCCGTTGTTCCAATCCTTTTTTTTTATAAAGGGTTAACGCGAGATGTACGTTATTTTCGTAAAGCTGTTGTTTGTAAGAAAATTACTTCGGAAAATTCCAAAACAGATTCATTCGTGTTCTCTGAATTTTAATAAGTCTTAGAAGCACTCAAGAAAATTAATATCTCATTTAAATAATTAATTAATATCTCATTTAATATAATTAATATGTTATTTAAATGGGATTTAAAATTTTTCCCCATATTCATTGCTAAAATCTTTTAAACCTTGGGATGTTTAGAGAGATTCTTTAGGGCTATTTGTGTCAAAAAATTGAAATTCCGTCTTTTTTCTTTTCGTATTCGAAGTTACTAAATGTGGAAATTTTCGACTTAATTATCTATGCGTTTTTTTACTTTTTCAGCTGGTTATTTTTCTTATTTTTCAACTGGTTTTGGCTTGTCATGCACCATCTAACTTTATTGAACTCTTTCTATCTGACTAAAAACTAATGAACACGAACTACTGACGTTAATCCTTTACGGTAAAAGGAAACTTTTTTCCTTTTTTTTATAAAGTATATAAGTTTAAATTGACATATTAGCATGTAAAAGAATGTGACTGTTAGTTGAAAGCATTTAGTTGATATAGTTTAAACAATTTTGAACTTTTCCAGAAAATTCACACTTTTAACTCAAGTAGATAGGACTTTGTGCAACAATGAGGAAAAGTTTGTACAACCATATTTTCTTTTCCTACGGGTTCAGGAGGTAACTCGTGTGCGACATATTGAAGTGCAAAGTTGACAAAATCACTCACTTCTTTAATACTGAAAAGTTTATAAGGAAGAGAAAAAAGAGCAGGAAGTGATAATAGTTGCGAATATGTCTTTTAGCTTTGGCCTTTATTCATTTCAATGGAAGCTGAAAGTAAATTTTTCACCAGAAAGTTAAAGAGAAAAATTCAAAAGATTTCTCCACACCAATACTTATGTTTATAAATGGGCAGCTATTTTGCCACATAAACAGACCACAAAAGGACTCTCCTCCATCTATATTTATTCAATGGGTCTCTTAACTTTCCCATTCCTGCAGTCACCAAGTCCACCCACTAAATCTTCCTTTTCTGTATGAGCACTTATGCAAAGATTGTGGATTGAGATAAAACACGAACGACCGCTACGAAAGTTTCTTCACCCTCCAGCCCTAAATTTTCATATTAAAACCCATATTATATGGACTCTATGCTATGGAATATCTTGGCTACCAGAAAATGTTTATCAGACATGGGGAAAATAATCGCAATTCTCACTGTATATGTCAAGAAGTATATTAGAATTCTCTAACTTTATCTAATTTTCAAAATGAGACAAAGAGATATGTGATAACAAACAATAAGAAATATGTGAATGAAACTAAAGATTCTGACTTAAGCAATGACTTGAAATGTACATAGACATTTGCATGAATTTCAATCTATATTTAAATTTCGTATAAATTAAGCACTTGTTGCTAGGTTAGAAACTAATTGCAGAGAATTCGTGACTACTAATGGTATTTCAAAGTGATGCTATCACAGTTTAACGGTCCAAAAAGTAATTAGAATTAACACGAGATGAAATTTTTGTTTAATACCATCATCCAAAATTCACTTGAGAGTTGATTAATCATGAAAAGTGCGACTGTTCCCCTGCTATCATTTTAAATTTATTTCATGTTGAAACTTATCAATGATTCAAGAGTATAATTGGTCTCTACCACGTCATTCAAAAGGATCAACGCCTCATCTCTTGATTTATTTAACAATTCCCTGTGAAATATCAGCCAATTTTGTAACTTTGTGTTCCATACGGACAATAGAAGGATCATAGAATATTATATAGGTGCCACTTCATTTATTGACAAAGGCTTAAATTCCCGCTAAAATTTGCTGCACAAAGGACTGAAAAGTCAAATGAAAAAGCAATTTAATTTATTTTCAATGGAATTTATACCGTATAGATAGTATAGGACTTCCTATATTTTATATCATTTATACCTACTCTAAGGCTCTTTTATTTAATTTATTCGACATTTCATTTCATAAGTTTCAGATTATTCTAATTCTTAAATAACTTGACTATCTATATAGTCCAAGTTAAAAGTTTTTTAATAATGTTTTTTTAATAAACTATCGTTCACCTTTTCGGAACAGAAGACTTGTTCTGATTGAGTACCATCTCTTTGATTCATGGAATACTTTCTTAACAACGCTTTTAAAAAAATTCAATATGATTCTTTGAGGTCCATTCTTTTCTTCTTGTTCTTATTATATTACCAAACAATATATAGATTTATGGAAGTCTACAAAAAATTCCTATTTATCTAAGAATTTGAGAATATTTTCTCACATTGCACGGCAAGGGAAGTAATACGAGCTTCAGACCAAAGTTTTGTCAGATGGTTCAACTACTCTAATTTTTTATCAGACAATATTATTGTAAAAACTTTATCTTGAGCATGGGTATGGGTGCTAAGGACAAATATTAAATTATATCTTGAAAATATTTATACTATTCTTTATTATTATTTAGGACTTCGAGCCCTTCCGGAACCTTCCTTCAGACCTAAGGCTTAATCATATGGCTTAACGGCTCTACTTTCTTACCAATCACGATTTTATGGGAAAATTTAGCATAGGATTAGTTTATTAAACATCCTGTAACCTATTAGGTTCGCAAAAAGCAATAGAATTGCGCGCTATTTAATATTCTAAAACCTTCGGAAACTGGACTAAACCTCTAGTCTGAAGCCCGCTTAAGTTTCCGTTCTAAGCCCGTGTAACAGTAGAAGACAATCAGTAGAACAATCACTTGTTCTACTTGCCAACAGAAATGACAATACAGTAGACTCTCGCTTATCCGTGGACTCTTTTTCCGGGTGACATAAAAAAATCCGTGAGACAGTTGAATTTTAAAAATTTTGTTGACATATTTTCCCCGTTTTGGGTTTTTTTGTTAAAGCAAATGTGCTCTATCTACTGTTAATTCTTTCTCATTGTAACTTTTTTTGGACAGTACGCATGTTTAAAGAGAATGTCGATTCAGTCAGATCAGAATTCACTCCATAAATTTGCAGTGTAAACAAAAAAATCGTTAGATTTCAAACAATTTGATGTGTATCACTCTCAAAATCCGTGTGACATTTCAGTCCCGTTCCACGGATAAGCGAGAGTCTACTGTATATTCAAGATTTTTTTTTATTTCAATAACTTTAACGAGTTTTATTATTTATGTTTGAAAGGTTAGAATAGCCAAAATCAGAACATATTCCAAATAGAGGGAATGTTTCACTACTTAAAATTAGATTATAAATTTTTTTTTAATAAACACGGTACTAAATTTTAATTTATATTATTATAAATAAGACATTATTTAAAAATTAAAAAAAGTCCCCTTTAGAGTAGGTTCTGAATTAGGATGATTTTATCCTATTTCAAAAAGATGAATTTGAGGTCCTTACACTTCTTTTAATAATTTAGAAAACTTAACTCAAAATTTAACTTTTTGGCTATTAATTTGATAATTAATCACATTTATTACTTTTAAAACTATTTTAGGTTATCTTTTGAGTGACTTATAAAACAGTTTAATTCGGTTGTGTACCGGTAAACAGAAAATGCGGAAGACCTTTTGAGGTATATCATCTAAATCACGAGTTGGAACACTTCAGAAAGCCTGGGGCTTTGCGATTATTGCTTACTTCAATTGAAAGTAAAAATCGTGCAATATATTTATTTATTTCTAACAAATTAAACAAATATTAGTTAGTTTAATAAGTAAATTTAGTATTATGGAATTTACGTAATTGTGATGATTTTCAGAACCAGTTTAAAATTAGTTTAGTGTTCTTTCATTAAATTTTAAATTTATCTATTAGGGGAGGATATTATTACTTTCGAAAAACAGAGGGGTGACATTAGCTCTGAAAAATGCGACCAGTTTTAGTGTAATTTTTTCCCTGTTTTCGTACACATTTCACGAGATATCTCCAAAACTACGTAGGTTGCCAATTTGGGGTTTTCGGTTGCCTTTTCGTTATTAAATTGGCTTTTATTTTGTATTTGTATTATTTCCTAATTCATTGCACAATGACAGAAAATAGCTAATAAACTTAAAAGTTTTTTCGGCTCGCTAGAAAATTATGGGAAACATAGGAAACGTCATGCCCCTGTTCGAAAATAAAGATCTTTAAATCTAAAATAATTATTTAGGGATTGTTTTGTATATTTTCAAATAGTGAATACTCAAGAAAAACTAACGGCACATCATTAGTTTGAATATGGTAAATGTTCGTTTAGTAAACGAGTCATGAAAATAAATGCAGCTGTGTAAAGTGCCCTATAAGGGCTTCAGACCTAAGGCTTAGCCATATGACTTAACTTCTCTAATAACTTATCAGTGAAGATTTTTTGGAAAATTTTGACTTAGGATTGGATTACTGAGGGCAAATCACCTATTACATTTTGAAAAATCGATAAAATTGGTTGCTTCTTAAGTTTTTGATACCCTCCAGAACTGGGTTAAACCTCTAGTCTGAAGACGGTCCTACCCTCCCTAAAGAAAACCTTTTTGAGTATTTAAAAACATTTTTTAACAGGTCGCACAGGAATATAAAGGAAAATAAAAGAAATATACAAGTGTATTTGTAAGCTAAAGTATTCTCTGAATTTTCTTTCATCACTTTACTTTTAGATGTCATTCCCATATAACATCATTGATGCTTTAATGCATTCACAGAAAAAAAAATGTTTTACGATATAAGAGACCAAATATTCAATTTCAAATGAATGTATCCCATGAATACTCAAGTGAATGCCATCTACATTAGTGCTTGATTTCGTGCCTGACTTTTGTTCTCCTGATCAGTGGAGCTTTTCTTAGCACAAAGCTAACTCCTTAGAGAGGAAATGGCAAATGTGCACTTTGGTGTCCATTTCTGGAGTTTCTGGTGGAGGATGCAATAGAAGAATTGTTATAGGTTCTCCTTTCCTGTAATTTGTGTTTGTTTCAGAAGGAGGAAAATTATATTGAAGAGGCTAATATTGACATTCTGTGCACATTTCTGTTTTGTTTGTAAATTGCTCCCGAGTTTGTGCCCCACCGGCCCCACCCATTAAACTGTTTGCCACAGAAACTTTCACCTCATGTGAGGGAGTTAAAGGAAATTATCGTGAAACTCTATAGAGAATTTCCCTTGGTTTTGGGTCCAATAAAATTCCTGCTATGTTGCATCCTCTAGGAATTCTACAGACGAAAGCATGGTATGAGGTGATAGGGATAAAAGTTGAAAAGGTCAGTGTTGGGGATAATATTTTACACATGTGTTGAATGGTGTAATTAGCCAACACCTGGGTAGTTTTCAGTAGAATTTTCTTGTTTACTTTATCTTAGTGGCGACTTTTTGTTTGTTCAGAGTCAAGACACATAATTCGCCTTTTAGTGAATCGAGAAAAAGGATCCCTGGAGAATCATGAAAACACCCACTCTTCTACTCGTATACCATTTTACACTCAATGTAGACACTTCCCTTCCCACCCATCTCGAATACTCTCGAGCACAAATTGATGGAAGAAAAACACCGGAAGACATAGGGAAAGTGAATAGGAAGATAAAATGCCACTTGAGATTATTTTATCAAATTAGCATGAGGAAATTATAAAAGAGCAAACTATTTTTGTATATAATAACATACAAAGTCACTGACTCGAATAAATCTTATCCTTTCGTGATTCGTGATTTTATTACACACTACATCACCTTTTTGGTAGAGAAACAAAGTTAATTAGATTTATATTCTGCCTTTTGATACACCGCCTTTTCATGGGGATTAATTTACAAAAGTTGTCGACGAAAACTTCTACACGGCAGCTTCAGTAAATCCTGGCATTCACATGGTTTTAGTTGGTACACAAAAGCTCATAGAAAATAAGTTGTAGGATAGATAGTGAATACAAAATGATGTGGGTTTCACGTTAACACTTTGCATACTTTGCTGACCGTAATCTTGTAACAGATTTACTACTAGCAAATTGTTGCATGTTTCGGAAAAACAGTATAGAAGATATATTGTTTATTATAAGTATTTCCAAGGGATACCGTAGATACGGATGACTTTGTGGTCCGTCGGTGACTGCCCCCCTACTGTTCGTAAACTTTTATTTAATTCTAGAACTTAAGGATAATCTTCACTGATCCGATCTACTATGTCTAATCGGTAAATATCATTCTTAAACACTAGAATTAAAGAAAAGTTTATGAATAGTAGGGGGCAAAGTCACCCACGGAGGACAAAGTCACCCGCACTCATTTTGAGAAACCTTTGTCAATTGTCTGAGAAACGCTTTGCCAAACTCGAGAAACTCAATTTTTGCATGGCGGAGCCAGAGAAACCCAATTTCTGCGTAGCGAAACCCAAGAAAACAACCCTTTGCATCGCGAAAATCGAGAAATTCAATTTTATAATCGCGAAACCTAAGAAACTCATTCTTTGCATCGCGAAACCCTAAAAACCCGGTTTTTGCATATGGAATCACCTATTGAACTTACATATTCTTTAACACTAAACCTAAGACCGGTCAAATTGACCGGTTTTACAAACTTTTTAAAATTAACACATATTTAAACGGTACAATGTTGCTATCAAACTTAATGAATTTCTCAAATTATAAGTGTAATATATTTTTAAGTGTTTAAATTCTAACCTTTTCCACTTTTTCCAAAAAATAATTATTGAGTATTCTACCTACTGCGGTATGTCATTTGACCGAGCGTGATAGCAAAAACAATCAAAATGGTCAGTATGTTTAGTATTAAGGGTCCCGGTCAAAATCCCAAAAACCAAAATCCCGAAAGCCAAAATTCCGAATTCCGAATTCTTAAAAGTGTCATAACTACTCCCACGATTGCACCTGCGCTTACTGTAGGCAAAGGCAATTTTCTGTGTCTTGGGAAATTATTCTACACATTATCCTCCATATAATTTCATCCATTTCATCCCTTTCAGGATTTTGAACATTCGGGATTTTGGCTTTCAGGATTTTGGCTTTTGGGATCATGGCCCTTTCGGGATTTTGGCTTTCGGGATTTTGGCTACCTCCGAGTGTTAAACCCTTTAAACCATCTTTAGATCAGAGGATTTGCTCAGTTCCAGTAGATCTTAAATTTCTAAAGAACAAACAATTGTAGTTATTTTTCAAATTCTGATAGACATATTGCTTTTAACCCATTAAAACAAAGTGCTAAAAATAATGGATAAAAATATTTAGAAGTTATTGTAACAAAGGAAATAATTATTTAATTAGAGGTATAAGGAAACGTTATCAAAAGCGCTTTAACGGTCTTTGAATATAACCATTTCAAGCACTATTTATAATATTTATATAGTGTTCCTATCTAAGAAAATAATTTCTCATCCAGAATTCAAATCAGAAAAGATCATGAAAGAAAATATCATCAAAATTGACGCAATGTTGAACGTTCCATGAGAAATTTTTGCACAAACTTTGTACAACCTCCTGCGTAAAGAAAAAAATATAGCAATAAAAATAAGTATTTTTACCTCTGTCTGGCTATTATTCCCGTGTCATTGAAAGATTAAAGAAAATTAGAATCCTTTTCTGGCGGCAATTCGTAGATCAATTACGCTCAGATTTACCTAATTTGCGTATGATACGGTATACCATGGTCACTAATGGGTTAATATATTCCAGCATCATTGACATTTCCCTAAATAATCACTTATTAGGAAATTAGGGCAGTTAAGCCATTATAGATAAAACTCTAGGTCTGAAAAGCGTATTACTCGGAATTTAAATTTTTACATAGAATATAGTGTTTGGCTTCAATTTAACTTGCGAGATAAATTACATCTTTACGTGAGACCTATAAGGTAGAACTTTCAAGTTCAAAAGTTTTGTTCAGATTTTTCCACGTTCCATCCCTTTCATGTTTACCGATTCATTCATTAGTAACTCAAATGCACAGATTATCAGAGCACAAATATATTATCAAAGCTGTTGAAAATAACAACCGATGATAAGCACGAATAAACTTGTGGTAAATGAAATTGATTAAGGGAACTTTAATAATTTGTAATACATGCAAATTAAATAAAGAAATAATTTTTAATAAAAAAGAGATGGCAAAGCGTCCCAGCTTTGCAGAATGCTTGACCTCACGAGATAGGGCTCTCCGCGAATTAGTTTTTCGCATGATCTTTTGGTGCTTACTGGTCTACTAGAGATAAATCATAAATCATCATATAATCATTGATTCATAATCACAAAAGCATTTGAAAATTAAAAAATCGGTACTTAACCGATTCATTACCGAAGAAGACCCGATGCAACAGGGTTCAGAATTTCAATAAAATATTGCGTCTAAAAAATTATTAAAACGCCCAATATGAGTAAAAAATAGGTATTATTCATGATTAAACTAGTAGGGGAAAGTACTCATGTTTCGTACGATCCCAAGCTTCGTAATGACTAAATTTTTCCTATGTTTCTGAATTATTGCAACTCCGTAATTATTTTCAAAACTGGGCATTTTCTTCTAGTTTTTTTTTAAGTATGGATGTGATGAGTTACAAATTTATTGAGGACAAGATTGAGGAACACAGAAAAAAATTAGTCATTGCTAAGTTTGGGATCGTACACAGCATGAGCACTTTCCCTTAATGAATCAATATTTTTTAAGCCGAAATCTATTAATATTTATTCTAGTCAATTTTGGTTCTATCTATCTTGTGATAATTTTTAAATCGCTTAAACGTGAATCAAACTTCACGGAATGCCTGACTTAGTTACTACGATGCTGTGACTTCGAAAATTATTCTGATGCGTCTGAATTCTAGAATTTTTTTTTGGGAAAAAATCTAGCAAATGGCAGAAAACTAAAATACTGCTTATCAGCTATTACCTGTAATCCTAAAGATTTAAGGCTCACCTTTTTAGAATTACTTTTCTGCTAATATAGTTAATATTATACATGTCGAAGTCGTATACCCTTTTACATTTAATCCATTCTACGTAAATAACAAGTTTTACAAAGAAATTCAATTATACGATGTGCCATGTGAGATTTCTTGTTCTTTATTTAATTTGTTTGTTTTTCTTGTGAAATCTTGTAAACAAATATAAGCATTATTTGAGTGTTGTCAGCAACGTTATTCAATTATTTCGGTAGCAAAATGTTAATTTGCATCATCACCCCATCCCAATGTGCCATTTACGCATATGTGAAACCCAACAGAATGTTCCAAAAAGTTTTCTCTAAAGAGGTAAATTGCTTTTAAACTGCAAAAAGAAACTTTTCTCCAATTGAAGTTGAAATGAGGGAAAAAAAAAGTTAAACTTCATGAAATGTTTTGGTGGGAAAGTTTGTGGGCAGCAAATGCAATAAAAGAGATGGGAATATATTATACATATATGTCAGCTTTGAAACAGTTTAAAGTTGAAAATATTTTTGGACATAGTGAAATTGTTTGTCAACTCGGAGGATCCCTTTCTGTTGCTTTTCCTTTTGATCGCTATTCAAGTTAATTCCTTCCAACTTTGCATTTTCTCTTTTATACTCTAACTGAACTGTCCCAAAATACTAACAGAATCCTGCACAGTAAATCCTGCATTTGCAATTTCTGCTAAATGTACTCTGTCTATTCTCACAGTGTGTAATTAAATAGTGCACATAGGAATTCCATTAATCCATCTCAACGTAGTAAGGGTGACCGGGGATGTTTGAGACACTTTTATGTAGTTTGACTTTTGGACACTACTTAAGAATTCCAACAAATTCTATTCCTGCGTGGTATTCTCCTGTGGTTATTGTGGCATCCCCCTTGTTATTGACTTTATAAAAAGGGATTTTTGTAATCCGTATGATTAATTAATTTTCCATGAGAACTGAAAATCTATTATATGTAATGGTATTATACGATTAACAATTATTCTGCAGGGACAAAGAAACAGAAAGAGAAAATCTAAGACATGCATTTTACGGCTTTTATTTTCTTACTTTTAATTTATTCAAGTTTTATTTTTCCTGAAAGGTCATTACAGGAAAAGGTTGTAAAACCATTAGAATGATTGAGTGGAAACTTAAATATCCTGGACTTTTTTTCTTGTTTAGTAAAAAAAAATAAAAGAAAACTGGGGTGGAATGATAACTTTTCGACACTATCGAATCGATAGTATCGATAAAACTATATCTGTTAGATTAAGTAAATGTCGAATTATTACGGATTGTCGGGCCACTAATTGCGACATTCTGAAAACAATGAAACTGTTGATAAACATCTATATTAGTTACAGGAAGTGCAGCTATCGTTTAAAGTTTTCATAATCGACAGTCGATAGTATCGAAAATAAGTTATCATGTCACCCCTGTTTCTGTAATAAATTCGAAGAAGTTAGTCTTTTTTTTCAAATTGCCTTCCCTGTTCCCTGTTCGAGGGGATCAACTCAATGCAAGTAATTTTGCAAAAAATATTAAATATTAAACCTGTTTTTTTCCTTTCTATTTGTTGCATCGAAACTTTATCGTTTTTACTTACAAATTAAAAAAAATATCTCTATAAAATAGCAAACTTGATCCCCTGTAATCCTACATCATGAGCAAATCTTTCTGATATAAGAACGAAAGGGATCAACTCGTTATCGTGCTAACCAATTAAAAATAAAATTTTTTTTGCACTTTACTGTATAGCTTCTGTATTATCGGCTTTTCTTTGTATTGGTTCTTGTCTCGACTTCTTTAGCCAGTTTTAATCCTCGTTATGTTCTGAAATCACCAAAAAGTCGTGACAACAAACAAAATAAATAAAAGTCGATTATGTAGCAGAACTTGAGCAGAGTAAAGTGCTAAAAAAAACATGTTCATTTTTCATTAGAATAGCAATATTAAAATTCCGTAAAGAAGGTGTGAAATTTTATAAAATAAAAGATGTGTTCTAAAAATAAGGTAAATTTTTATTTTCTCAAAAAATATTAATCATCAAATTATATTTTGTCCCCTTTAAAGTGTAATCCCCCTCAGATTTAATACACATACCTGAGCTTTTTGTAATCCTCAAAGTCTGTCTCATGAGTGCGTTTTGATATGGCTTGAGCTCTTCCGACGATGTTGTCTTTGTTTCAACCAGTCGCAAAAAAGGGGAAAATTCCGAAAGTCTCGAAACTCAAAATCTCGAATAGCCAAAATCTCGAATGGCTTAAAATCTCGTTAAGCCAAAATCCCGAATAGGCTAAAATCCTGAAAATCCAAAATCTCGAATGGATCGAAATCCGGAATGGGTCAAAATTCGAAAATTCAAAATCCAAAAAAAAATCCTAAAGCCAAAAATTCAAACGCCACAATTTCGAAAGCCATTAGAATAGAATAGAATAGAATTTATTTGGTGATTAGTGCCCCGGTTGAATGCAACAAGTTGAGACTATACATCTCAAAACAAATTTCGGCTTTCGAAATTGTGCCTTTTTTGAATTTAACCTTCAGGGATTTTGGCCCATTGGGTTTTCAAAATTTCGACCCATTCGTGATTTTGGCTTTTGTATTTTTGCCGGCACCGGTTAGTAATATATTCTAAGCCTTTTGTAGAGAGCCTCAGTGGATCAGTTGGTAGATTAGTGTCTCTGTGACTGTGAGGTCTCGGGTTCGATAAGAAGATTTTTAGGTCTATAATGCCTTACTTAGGGTATTCTACAAGATACAAGACTATATTAAGAAAAAATTTCTTCTTGGGACTTTTCAAGTCCGTTAGAGCTTTTATTTTTTGACACTAGTTTGAATACAAATTTTTAGATCCATTTTTCAATAACAAAAAACATTAAAAAAAAAACCAACATAGTCTAAGGATCGAAATAGACTCAGAATGATCCTCGAGAATATTTAATCAATAAAATGTTACAATAAAGATTTATCGCAAACTGTCATACAATGAGGACACAGGATCGATTAAAGGTCGTTTGCTTAATTTTTCTTTATATCGACCGCTCAGACTAAGAAACGAATAACTCGCCGTAGGCAAATTTTGCAGGAGAGCAATTTGAAGCTGAAATTTTATATGCGGATTATAGTATTTTTGAAATTTAAAATATCTATAATTTTGAAAATAATTATCTTTCAAGTATAATATTCACTGGGAAGGTAGAGGGTATAAAGAAGTATCCAAAATGCGAATAATACGATTTTTGCAAAAAAAAAATCGAGTTGTTCGACTTATATTCTGAGTGGTCGATATAACCTTCTACTTACAAATTTTACAGAATAAATATTCTCGAGGATCAGCCTATGCAAAATACCTGATTATGTTAATATATTTTGGGGGCATGTGGACCAACACATCAAAAGAGAAAAATCGAAAATCGAATCTATATAACCTTCAAAATTTGAAAATTTACCTTATTTTTGAAAACACCTCGTTTCAAGACTTATGCCCTAGACACACTTACGATTTAAGCCGACAGACGACTTAGTGGAAAATTATGGAAATGTAGTTTAATCATTATTTCAAACATAATTACGCTGAGCCGTCTTTCCGCTAATCCTCAGGTCTGTAGAGGATCTTAGTGTAGTCTTTTGTCTTTTTAGTGTCGTGTCTTTTTAGTATTGTGAACTCGATCTGCATACAGAAATCGTAAAATCTACATATTGAGAACTCGTTTATGCTACTTGAATATTTATAAGCTATCTTACTTAATCAAGGCGTCTTAGTTTAACCCTACTCTCCCCTATAGTAGTAAGAGATTGAGTACACTACATCTTTGAAAAATTCACTAGAAAATCTCTTAGCTTTGTTTCTCTAGTTAAACGAGATTTTGGTAGAAATCTTGACTGCTCGCTCAGTTTATTTACTTCTAGCACATAAATCCCTTAGAAGCAAGGGAACCGTAAACACTGTAGATGGATTAATTTTGTGCACTATTCGCTGAGAATGAATTTCGACCATGAAGAGTGAAGCAAATAAGCTCTTGGACAGACCAGGCAAAAGTTGGAAGACAATAATTGCACATCCTCTACTTGGTCACGCAATTCATTTTTATTATTTGTACTCTGGATTCTGTGTGAAGATTTTCTTAATGAAATTGTGTGATATGTTGTGTGTCTTCAAACGACAAAATACGGGAAAATCTCTATAAAGGAACAAATAGCAGTTGTTCACATGAAAACTTTTCTCCTTCGTATTCTACGTTTTTCCTGCGAACTAAAAGGAAGATTTATGATGTTGTGCCTTTCTATTGACTTTGTCTATGAACACAACTTTTTTTTATGTCAGACTGCCTCTACATTATTATTATTTGCCCAAGTGGAAGTGTAAGACCGAAGAAATAGGCGAGTATTTGAGCAATTTATTTTCATGTAAAGTTTCTTTGGGATGTAAATTGATAAATATACAGCCAGAGGACTCATGTGTAAATCAAAGTTTCGGATGGAAATCTTATCGGGATAGTAGCACGAACTCATTTTGTCCTCAAGTGATTAAGCAGTGGAATTTGCTTCGGAAGAATATCTTCTCTAATTTGCAATTCGTAATTTGAATATCAATGATTTATCCTCAAGTTTTCATTGATCAAATTCTAAAAGTAATTACTTCTGTATTGAGAAATCTAATGTATCTTCTTGGATGATTAAATAATCGAATGAATTTGAATATATCAATAGGATCACTAAATCTAATGAAGAGAGAATGAAAATCAAGAAAGAAATCAATGCACAATTTGCATTAATGCAGATACACACAATTTTACCAGAGCTTTCGACACTTATCGTGTTTGCCTCAGTGGTTATTGGTTGGTCTTTTCTTTAGGATTTTTGTCACCAATTCCTCTGTTTTCTTGTGCCTCAGTTTTGAATTTGGTTAGGAGCTGACTAACAATTTTCTTCTTTCTTTCTTACACAGCAAACGGACTGGTACTTATACCAGTGTGTGTAACGATATCTTCCTTCTTGTAGTCTTTTAAAATCAAGAAATTATTAAATTCTTGCCAATATTGAATTTCTTAATCGATTTGGTTAACATTCCAATATCTTGATATCTGTTAAATCGTTAAAATCAATCAGAGAAATTCTAATACTTAAAATTCCTTTCACAAGAATATTTTTAAAATACCAATTTTATCACGAGAGAACACCAAATTTGATAAATTTCTCTATGCAAAAGAATTCTTTGACGTCTTAAATTCCTATTTTATTACAATTTTCTCATTTCAACAATACCTCATGCCAATTTTAGCCTATTCCGTAAAATTTTAATTTACATCGTTTCTTTTATCTCTCTCTATTTGCTCTGCCAGATATTTATTTGTAAGTCTATATATTTATAATACATAAAATGCAAATAATTTTTGTTTGGAAAGAAAATTCCATCTCTGAAATGTTGTCCCATTTTATTTTGAATTTTTGTGAGGATGACATAAAAACATCCATAAAAATTTCATTTAGATTTGAAATATTTTTGTATTTGTTTACGTGATCCTTTCCAAAATACAGTAAGCATCGATTTTTAATGTTATTATTGTCTTACATTTTCTCGCAGTTAAATTTCTTTAGGTTTCTTCTTTTTAGAAATTAATTGATGGCCTATAGAGCACAGATTAAATTTTTATCCAAGAAGCGAGATTGAAGCTTTAAGGCTTCGCACACAATATAGCTTTGAACACTTCATATTTGTCCTTAAGGGTACCTATTAAAAAATATTGCCATAGATAGATCAGATTCATTAAAAAAATGTGGAAAAATATGAAGTGTACGAAGCTAGGATGTGTGCGAATATACCTTTGAATGTTGAGCAGATTCGAAATTGGGATTTTTCTCTTATTTTTAAATGGAATTGAGTTACAGTGCCGCTCAATAACTTAAAGACACCCATTTTTTCATATTTTTACAAAAAAAAATAAACTAATAACCTTTAAAACAAGTATAAATTACAACTAGCGCCATCTAACAACCTATGTCTAAATTAGTTTTACCTTTTTTGACAGTTGGTAGCACTAGCCAGTTTAGATACTCATATCTAAAATCGTGAAAAACTGATACTAACATTAAATTGAGTATTTTGTTTATACAAATTACGCAAATTGTGCAATTCCAAAAAAATAGTAACAAAAACGTGTTTTAGCAACATACATTTGCTTGTTTTTATATAAAATAATAATAATAAAAACAGTTATTATAGGGCAAAGAATAGTGAAATAAGAAACTTGAACACTTTTTTTTCAATTCCATGGAATATTAGTGCGAAATGGGTAAAAAACGGTGTCAGTCGACTACAAAACGCAGTATTATCGTTTATTTGCACAAACAAAATGAATCCATAAGAAATATTGCACAAAAATCAAAAGTTGCCATAAGCGTTGTTGAGAGTGCCATCAAGATTTTCAAGAAAACTGATGGTTTCAGCAACCGAAAACGCTCCGATCGGCTCCAAACGACCACGACACTCGAGAAATATTGCCATAAATAGGATTTTGTTGAAATTTTGTCAAAAAGATGTTTTTTTACCAATTTAACATAACTTTGTCTTGCATTTTGTATGGAACAAACTTTTGACAAACTTTAACAAGATCCAGTTGGCCGCTGTTTTGACAAAACCTTTCCATATTCTGTATATGGAAGAACATCTTTTTTATAAGCTTGCCTTGTTAATTTGACAAAACATTTTGTTTTTCAGAGTACAATAAACCAGAAAATTTCTTTGTTAACCCGCATAAAGGCTTATCACAAAGTCTTTAAGACTTTTTGTTCTACGATACCTATTTCCTTTCTTAAGTCTTCTTCCTTTGAAATAGCCAATTTAATCTTAAACTTGTTAATAAATTACAACGTGGTAAGAATTTTTAGACATCCTTATTAAATAAATGTGGCTAAAAACTTTGACTTTATATTTAGGTTTTCTGGACAATGAATTTTTTATATCCATTCACAATCTGTTGAGCTGATTGCATGAATATTTTAATGGTCTAAAAGCGTTCAGCAAAACCTATGATGGGAAAGTTCTGGCATATCTTCTAAATTTGAAGAAATTACATAAATGTGGTTTTTGAAATGGGTTACGAATGGCATTTCTCCACCGAGCTCAGTTCAAACTTGAATCAATTTCGAGCTTTACATTGTATTTGCTGCCACGTGAAAATAATTCAGCAAGTTCCTATGTATTATGTTGCTATCCAATCTATTTTGATGGAAATACCGGTTAATATTGAAATTTCAATGGGCAAATCATCCCAATGGATGAGGTTGTCTTCACAAGTATAGCGAATAAAACACTCATCTTACGTCATTTCGATGGCAAAAGATGTACAAAAGGGGTTGAGAATTCCCCATTGTAGAAACGTCCCATAAAGATCGACCACATAGTCATTTTGTGATGGAAGTCAGAAGGGATTTAGATATCGTTATGGGGATGAGGTCAAAAATATAACACCTTATATTCATTTTTGATCCGTCGTCAACGTAAAAGTATATACCCATCAAAAAGTATTCCTAAAATGAGGCGAAAAAGGAAGCTAAAGGATTTTCTGTCATAATCTGTATTGGAGCTCATCCAAGGGTTTGCTTTATGGTTTAGTCATAGGATAGAAAAAAAACTGTTTTGGTAAATTTGAAATATTTCAGCAATATTGCAAAAATCTATGTTTTTCACTTTTTTTCCTAAATAAAATTCCGAAAATTATATAAATTTAAATATCGGTTTTTTTTTTAATTTGCTCCAAATTTCAAAATTGTACACTTTGTACAGAAAAGGTCCTTAACTCTTTCGTCTCTTTTGGGACTCTGAGTACCCAAAGCAGCATATGAATGTTCTGTGAAAAACAATGTTTTTTAATTATTCAGAACGGATAAAAATTCTATTTTTGTGGATGATTACAAACTATAAGGATGTTCAAATGTAAGATATTTTTTTGTAGGACCTCAATTAATTCCTGAGCTTAAATATTTTTGATTAAAAAATGGTGAAACTGGCTTGCAGCATATGCTGCGGTCCGGAAAGAGTTAATAAAAAAATAATAATAATATTAAATCAAAGAAAATGTTGTTTAATCTTGTTGTGTAACAATTTACTATAAATAAAGCAATAAACCATTTAAACATGGTCAGAATAAATCAAATTGTCAAGTCAACGTATAATTTTTTTAAACAATATTGAAAAATATGTAAAATTCTAGGCTAAATATCAAACTCCAAAATAATTTGTGTTTGCTAAGAACCTGAGACAAATACATAAACACACACATTATGTGTATATTAAAATATTATAAGATGAAACAAAAGAATAAAAACGGTTAAATTAAAAAAAAAACTTTACTAATATGAAGTGAATTAATTTCTTACGAATCAATAATGAATAAATACTTTTTAGCGCTTTAGCTTTATTTAATAAAAAAGAAAATAATAAAATGAATTTACTTTTACAAGAAATTAGATTGACTTATTCTATATTTCATGTCAGATATTTCTTGTACAAAGGATTTATTCGGAATTTACTGACAATGATGATATTGGAATTTGGAAACAGTTGAATACATAGTATTATGAAACTGTTTTCATTCCATGCAATTGATATTAAATTAGTAAAAATAATGTTATAAAAGAAAATATTGTGTAGGGTCTCATCGTAATAAAGACATAAGATTCTCTACACTTCAATTAATTATGGAATTATGGAATTATGTATGGAATTTTTAACAGAATTGGAGTTGAGATTGTCGGGTAGACTAAGGGGCTCAAAAGAACCTAGATGGCTGATCACCTGCGAACTTAAGTACACTCCCTTTTTTTTAATCTAAAATCTAAAAAGAACCTAAGACAACTTTTAATGAGTAAAGTAGAAATTTCAATAACAAATAACTCAGGCAAGTGCAAGAACTAAAACAGGTTTTAGTACTTAGGCAAGTATTAAAACCTGTTGATAGTTTTGGAGTCGTACTGTAAGACAACTTAAGACTCTAAAAGCAGCATAAATTGTACCAAAGCGAAAATAAAGAGTTTTTAATTGTCCCATTATCTAACTTTTTATATAAATTGTATAAATTATAACTATTTCTGTAAAATCAATACTAAGAGAAATTTAGTATTTGCTTTTTAATTATCATGCATTGAAATTGATGTTGCTCAAGATATCGATTTTGATAGCTTAGCTTAAACTGTCCGATAGCTTAGGCCTCCTCGAGCGTGAATTTTTGAAGCAAATTCTACAATAAAGTTTAATTGTCGTCCGGATTTGTTAAAATTAACGCAGGATTAGGCCTAGATATGTAGTTTGATCACTGTTGTATAGCCTATGCCATGTTTTGCAATCATATTATTGGACCAAAATCCGTTTTTGATACATTATACAAGTTATAAAGGCCATTTTTTGGGGTAAAATTTTATTTTACATATTATTACGTAAATATAAGTGGAATATAACGGCTTTTGTACCAATGCATCCTTTTAAAGGCCTTTAAAAACATATTAATCCTTTTTCCATAAAATCCTAATAAGGCAGGAGAAAATAAAGTTTCAATCAAAATTATAGGGGGAAATGGAGCACCTTTGAAAATAGGTACCTTTGAAAATAAACTTTTTCTCCTATTTTTAAGAGGAATTAAGGTTTATCATAAAGTTATTTAGCTTCACAATGGGTTTGTAAAGCAAATAAATTCACGGTAAGGCTCAGTTCCGTTTAAAAATAGGAAAAAAAACATTTTTAAATCTGCCCCAATTCAATGGTGAGATATTAAATGTTTTAAAAAAAACTGTCAAACATTGGATAAATTTAGTCTGTCATTATAAGAGAAAGCCTTTAGGCTTTGCACATACTCTGGCTTCGAACGCTTTATATTTTTCCCATTGTGTGACTTAAAACCAGCTATTTTACCAACATTGCCATAGATAGGTTAGATTCATTAAATAAATATGTAAAATATATGACGCGTTCCGAGCCAGAATATATGCAAAGCCTGGAAGCCTTCCCCTAAATCAAATTTATGGTAGTGTCCTATTCAAGAAGTGCAAATGAATAAACTACAGAAGATTGAAAATTGTTGTAAATTCTTAATGATCATTAAAGAATTATTTCAATTTCCACATTAGTGTGATGAAATTTCTCCCAAATGGCTCTTCCTTTAGAAATTTGCATTATAAAGTGTCTCTATGGAAGGTTGAGATTCCCATTGAAATTCTTAACCATTGTGAAATTTCTTGAAATATTAATACCATCAATAGAGAGAACATTTATTTCAGGAGAAAATCGTCAGGTTCAGACAGTCTCAAAGTTAACCCACATCAGTTGGATTAGATTATGAAAATCCATTGAGAAGAGAGTGAAAATCCTCATTTGCTTATGAGTATTTTTAGGTAGTTGGAAAAGTATTTGGGGTGAGACAGTTGGATTGTAGAATGATAAAAAGTCGTGAGAGAATGGATCAATTTTCGAATTGTACAATGAATGCCAGAATTAAATTGGCATTTCCTCCTAACAGACACAATTGTACCTTTGATGATGATGAAGATAATTCGAGAGAGGTTGGAGTATCGCACAATGATTCACAATTCGTGCGTGTCTTATTCTTATAGTGGGCGAAACCATCATTAACTTCTTTTTCATGCCTTATATACAAATGATTCGCCCCCAACGCAGTTTGGCACAAGAAGTCAATCTAGCGTTAGCATGAATTTTCAATGAACACCCCCATTTCCTTCCTCTCTTGATTCAAATTTGACTTTCCTTTATGGACACTTCTTCCTAATGGAATTCACAAGGATGCTTCTTTTCTATCATTTCTTTTGGAGTATTCGAAGTATTTGTCATCTCAGAATTTCTTTTCTCGGAATTTTGTGCAAGACTGCACTACGAATCAAATTTACATCGTTTACGATTTTTCATTTCTGTCAGAGGACACAAATGGTCATTTTTCACTGACGTTTTTGTCCCAAACAAGTGTATTAATTTTACTGTAACGGATTGTTTATGGTGTCATGCAGTAGAAAAAATGATAAATATAAATCGTGGAATAGTTTAACTTGTGATTTTAATGCTTTACTCAAAACAGTACGGAAATAATACATTCAAATTTAGAATTAAAAATTAATGCCTTAGGCACACATTTTAGCTCGATATAATTTCTTCAAATCAAAATTCACTTCTATTTCATTCTCAACAGATTTGCATAACCGGAAATATGCATAAGTGCAAAATCGAACTGAATTAAATTTAATTTCGTGTGATGTTCAAAAGAAAAAGAAGAAGAGTGCGAAAGAGTAGGATAGACGTATGCAAAGTTTTCAAGAAAGAAAGGGATGTAAATTTTGACTTTATGAAATTTTCCTGATCTAAAAGGTATGCCGGAACAATAATTTACGAATAGAACAGGTTAGAATCATTTTAACCCTTTCAAAGCCTCAAATTTAGATAAATAAATTAAAATAGGGTAAGTGTACCAAATTTCGGTCAGCTTGCAATTCCTGTCACTTTTTTTCTCGAATAGAAATGAATTTTTAGCTTTTACATAGGGTAAGTGTGCCAAATTTCGGCATAGTTGCATATAAGCACCAAAGTCCTAAATTTGAAATGCAATATTTTTAATTCATATTGATATTTTTTTGTTACTTCCTTTTCGGGAAGGTTGTGTGGAACCTTGAAAACTTATTTATCATCTTTGTTTTCTTTAAATAACTTGCTAAAATATTGAAAAATTTATAATAATATGGACATTGCATTGGGTAGTATTCCGGACACTTTGAGTGAAATACCGGCCACCTTTTTTCTGACCACCTTTTGTGACACAACGGATAGAAAATTTCAAAACGTCAAACGGAACGAGTTTAATATTTAGTTTAATACGTTTATATGACCCACAAGCCTTGAGATCTTTCGTGTAATTTGTCCTGAAGACCTGAAGAGTAGCATCTCAAATTTACGCACAGATTTCCGTAGCAATTTGCCCTTCCTGACCTCTTCCAAGGCCTTTTCCACATCATCTTTTTCATAGAAGCGATGGTTTTTTCTCTGGACATTGTAGAACTCAGAAATTGAAAAGAAAAACATAAAATCAATAATAAATTTAGAAAAGCAAAAAATGTTGCCGGAATAGGCAACACTACCTCACCGGAGAGACGCTGACAAAGTATATACTTTTTTACGCGAAATACAGGATCCAGCTGGGAAATTTCACCCAAAATTTAAAGAATTATTCACTATTAACATAAACAGAATCAATCTTTAATGAAAACTAATCAATTTTCATGAAAAACACCGAAGGAAAACCTTTTGCACTTCACCACAAATCGTAAAACCGCTAGAAACACAATCGATCTGTCACATTTTTTGTAAGACTTTTTACACATTGAGTTTTTACAACGCAATTTATATTCAAATTATACCTAAAATTTAACGGTCTTTGTGTTAATACATCCAAAAATGAATAAATATTTAAAAGCAAAGTGAATTTATTGACTATTCGAAGATTACATACATAATTTTAATAAATTTATTTCCAGGCCCGAAATTACACTCAAAGTGGCCGAAATTAAAAGCTGGCCGAAATTTTGCACACTTCCCCTACGCTAGAGGCTCTAAAGATTATATACAATGCATGATTACGATTAAAATTTGTGTATGAGTCGGTTATACACCTTTCGGAACCGCTACACCAAGATCACTTATTTGGGCCCATTATGCACTCCTCATTCCTCATTCTCCTGTTCTACCTTAACCCCCAAAGCGGTAAACGTGCTGTGCCAATAGATGTTTCTTTAACCTTATATCCAAAAATCAGAAAAGAAATCACACAATGAGATTTTTACATAAAAAAAATTGTTTTTGGTCGAGTTACAAAGTCGACTAGTCGAGTACTAGTTCCTTCGCAAACCTTAAGTAGCTATCTCTAAACATTTAGCTTCTATGAATAAACACAGGCGTACAAACAGAAAAATGATATAATTTTTCTAAAAAAAAAGAGATTTCCAAAATTATAGGAAATATTACTTCCTGAAAATCATAATGAAACGAAAAATCATAATGAAAAATCCCCTGATGCAGAGTTCGAACAAAAAAAAGGCTTAAATTCACTCTTTAAATAATATTGCGGTCAATTTGCAGCTAATTCCACTTGGAATATCCCTTCACGCAACATTTTTTGAAAACCATAAGTTAATTTACGAGGATTATTCTGGTATTTAAATATCAACCAACAGTCTATTGATAACTCATTTTTCAATTAAAACTTTGGGTCTCTTAATTGAATGAGTATCTCTAAATTGATTTTCTGCTTGAATGTGTTCAATTTTGTTTATTAAAGACTGTTCCTATTTCAACACTATAATTGGAATATTATATGTATATAATTTTCCCACAATTCCTAATTAAATGTTCTCTTATTTGTTTCTTTCTCCGATTTCTATAAATGTATATCGTAACACAAGAAAGCTCATGTTTGTTCTTCTACTTGATTCACTAAATATAATGAGATTAAGCTGTATCTATTATACAAGGACGTGCATTATTTTTAGCTTCAAACAATGTAATCATTTAGACGAATACTGAAAGAAAGTCTATCCTGAGAATTCTAATTATACTACACAAGCAAGACACGTTGTATACTTATGAAGTTTGTTTTTCCATGTAAAAAAAAACATTGTGAGTTGTCTTTTATATCTATACTTCTATCTATGTAACATATTTAATAAATGTAGAGAAAGTATTATTATATGCTCACGGGTTCAAATATTTCGCAAAGTTTTGTACCAGTGTATAATTTTTTTCTTATCGGCTCACAAGGAATTTGAATGAATGTACAGATCACCTAAAAAGATTACCTCTAATATCGTATGGATTATCCTATTCCAAGCGAAGATTAATTTATAATCGATTCATAAACCAATTCACTATTCATTATGAATACTTTAGGATTGATATAGGATTCTTAAACTTTTTAATGAGTATAAACTTATGCCAATTAGGGTAAGTGTGCCAAATTTCGGCATAGTTGCATGCAAGCGACAAAGTCTCAAGTTTGAAATGTTATATTTTTAATACAAATTGAATATTTTTGTTACTCTTTTATAAGGAGTGTTGCTTGGAACTTTGCAGACAGTTTATCATCTTTATTTTCTCTGAAATCATTCTAAATACATTTTAAAATGAATAAAAATGTAGACATGGAATTGGTGGCCTATTTCGGCCACCTTCATTCTCATAGTTCCTTGCCCTTCCAGAATTCTTTCAATATCTTTTAAAGATCATCTTGCTCGACGAAGCGACCTTTTTTGTTATTTTTTTTGCATTGTACAATCTCAAGAGTATGCAAAAACTAAAAAATCATGGAAAAATTCGAGAAACAAAAAATATGGTCGAAATTTCAAGCTGGCCGGAATTTGGCACACTTACCCTAGCTAAGAACTGATTACGATTTTGAGTGATTAAATTAACTGTTGACCAGGATCAAAGAACTTATACCAGTATTTCAAACTCAGTAATACTTCTTTTTAGAGATTTATCCATTTACAACTTCTCCTCTGTAAAACAAAAACCTCTGGACATATAAACTTTATTTAATAATTTTGTCGCTCACACCAAAAAAATAAGACTATTTTATCAAGAATATAGCACGTTCAATAGGCTCCTTTTGCTCTGAGCTACTAATTTATTAAATTTTCAAAGTACAATTCACAAAATTGAATTTCACAATAATCGTCTCATGTATTGACAATATTTTTAAATTCTTTGTAATTACATTGTGGATTATCTCATAATCTGGGCAAAAAGTCATTTTCTTCATATTTTCACCTCTACCACGGTGGTGTTTTTCCCAAAGAAATATTACTCAAAGCACCGCAATATGTAGCTTGTCCATTATTCAGGGGAAATGGCTATAAAGTTAGTGCAGGAAAATAGTATCATAAACTCTTATCTTGTTTATAGAGCGGTATTAAAGAAGCAGTATTACTATACCTACATTATGACAATAAATTTTTGGTTTTAAAGTAAATGAAAAGGAAATGAACAGTAAAATTGTGCAGGAGGTAATAATAAAAAGTGAGAAAATCAAAAGACAAGAATCCACCAAGAGTGACAATAATACCACAATTTGAAGTGAAGATTTTGACAAAAAAAAATACATATATCCTATAGCAGGACTTTTAAACCTCCGATATTTAGTGAGTCTTCCGAGTGTATAAAAGTGAGACTTATTTTATACCCTAACACATCGTCAACAAAATATAGTTATATTCTTTGAGAGATTAGTATATCGCGAAACGAGTGCCATTGCTATAAGAATCAGAATGGAGCCTGAAGGGCGTCAGGAGGTGGTTACGGGGACGAAGAAAAGACCACCGAAGCTGAAAAACACTGATCGCACAATATCCATCACCATTGAGAACTACAAGCCACCTGCTCCTGTAATTGTGGACGATGGCATGATTCTCGAGGAGATGGACAGCCTTCCACCGCATCCGTCATCAGCGCCCCTGGATGACTACAACCCGCCGAACATATTTTACGTGGACGGTGGCAGTACTGGCGCCATCAGCTACGAAGATTGTCCACATTCACTCTATGCCGCCCGTAGGAGTAGCTTTCGACGATCCGATACACTCGACGTAAGTGCTCCGGGTCTTCTGCAGATGCGTAAAACACGATCGTTTCACTTAAATGAACCGCCAACGGTTGAGGATGTACTGAATGCACGTCGTACGAGTAGTAGTGTTCGAAACTCCATGCTGTATCCCAATGAGTTAGCGGTGGCACCACTAGCAACCCCCGAACACTCTCCTTCGTCCGATCGAAGAAACTGCTCAATGCATCGTTCTTTCAATGATCCTCAAAAGCAGAGGATTATGAGCCGGAGGGATGCTATGAAATGTCACTCTTTTAGCGAAAACATCTACCCAGATGACAGTGAGGAACGACGAAAGGATGTCAAAAAGTTTAGTTCGGCCAATGTATCCCTGGAGAACGAACTCTTCAGATCACGAAGCAATAGCCGAAGTCGTAGTCAACAGGAAGATGAAACTGTGGACATCCGAGTGGAATATAGTCCACGTCCGAGTGCCGTTCTCAAGCGTCAAATGACAACGGTTATGTCGACAGAACCAGTTGCTCATGCTCTCAGTAGATCATCCCGAACAGCTAAGAGTTTCTACTTATCACCGGCATCGTATGATGAACTGCGTGCAGTATCTCCGAGAAGATCTCCAGCAGATGCAAGAAAAGTGTATAGTTCGAGTATGAAGTACAAGATGGACAAGGAAAATACAGGTTTGGTGCCAACAGGTGGTGCTAAGAAATCTAAAAGTTTCATCGCGGATGCCTTACCTGTACCACGTGCTTTTGAACTGGAACGCAACATATCACCGTACGGCTGGGATCGGGGAAAACTCTTTCCACCGATGAGATCACAAAGGTGCAAAGGAGTCCAAGGTTAACGCAGAGCATCAAACTTCCTGAAACACGATCATCGTACGAAAGTCGACGGAGTTCTCTCGGTTTCGATACGCTAGGTGAAGTCGACTATGACGCAGTGCTGAGGTCCTACCGACAAGGTCATCGTACACGTCGAAAGAGTTCTACGGCATCTCGGGGAAAGGCGAAACGTCCTACGGACTTTGATGAGAGTGACGAAAGTGTTCGAAAACGCAAAAAGATCGTATGCATCGTTACAACGGTGTTTGTTAGCCTAGTCTTTGCTACAGTATTTGTGGTAATAGTGTCACTAGCCCACTCTAGTGGAACAAGTCAAACGCACACCAAATCTCCGAAGATCTACCCACTAAATAGGGGACTTCCTCTGCACTACAATGGTATATATTGTTTTTTTTTTATATATCCCTTTTTTCATTAGTACAAATGCAAAATATTAAATACTAAATTTTAATTTAAATGAAATGAATGAATGAAGCGGGTAAACATTCAACAGTCTTATGGCCTCTGCACACTAGAGAAATTTATGTCCATATTGAAGAGTTTTTCCTACACAATCGTAGGGAATTGGCTTCAATATGGACATAAATTCCTCTTGTGTGTAGAGGCCATTAGTCTTGATAGAATTTCTTCCCATAGCATCATTTCCATTCTACCGTATAATTTTAGTTGCAAGTTCATCACTTTTTTTGATACTTTGCAAATTCAGTATTTCAAGAATAACACAAACCTTTCGTATAAATACCTATGAATAAATTCATCTATAAACATATCCTGTATAAGTACCACAATAAAGAGAACCAGGATATTCTCTAGAAACCTCTTCAGATCAGTGAGGGATTGTGTCTTTGCATATTAATTTCCTTCATAAAATCATGGAGTACGACATAGAATTTTGAATATGAATAAGCAAAATGTACGCAAATTTACACATTCGACAGGAGATTTATTCCATCATCCCCTATCTGTTCTCTACGCGTGTCCCATTGTACCTCCCAGGAGGGGTGAACATTTTAGCCAGAAGCCCTTCCCCCAGGTCGGAAATTACCTGAGAGGAATGATGAGAAATTAAGGCTTGTAGGCGTTTATACAGATGATTTTTTTGCAACACGCGCGCACTTGCAAAACGTTTTTCATTGCTATAATGAAATTTTGTTTGTTTGTTCAGGATTTCTCAGCTGGACAAATAATTCAGTTTTTAATTTTTTTTTATTTTGACAAAACTCTTTGCTCCTTTGTGCTAAGGATTTTCTATTATATCATATAGGGAAACAATGAATGGAAAGAAGCTACCAACACTTGTTGAAAAATCAAGGTGAAGTCATTTTTGAGTGTAGAACGCTTGATGAAACGCGTTTAAATTATGTTATTCAAAGCAAAACATCATTGTAGAGATAAGAAAGTTGTTTGAAGTTCATGCAACAAAGGAAAATTGCTTTCATTTACTTTCTCACTGGAAACTTTGTCTGAGCTTTTCCTGGTATGGGTATAGGCTTTTCATACTGGAACAGAGAAGCATAAAAATGATTTATATGAAGCCTCTGGCGTAGCTTCTTAAATCTTTCTGCCTCTTCAGTTATTCATTTCGGGTGATTATTTAAGAAGAAAAAAAATTCCTTACACAGCTCTATGGACACGTTTTATTGTCCAATAACTTAGAGTGGAAAAATAAATAATTGCAAGTTCGCACCTGTAGTTCTCCACCAATTGAGATGTCTCTTTTGTCAATACAGTATGGTTTCTTTTTTGGGAAACAAAAACTTCAGGATTTTTCATTAAAATTCTATGAGTGTCTCACAGAACATTCAGCACCTTGTGGACGTGTTTGGAAAGTAAGATTTGCCCCATCAATGGAATAATGACGAAATTTACGAAATTGATTTATTCTAAATCGACACAAAAGGCTCCTTGTAAAGATATTAAATATTCAATTTAACAAATATTTTCCTTTTAATTTGTTTTGCATAAAAAAGGCAATGAAAATGAACTTTGTGAAATTAAGAAAAAAGGCGTTCTAATGCTGCAATATTTTTGTATTCAAAGCTGTACAGTGTTACTGTACATGTACAATTTTCTCACTTTAGTAGAATCATGATATCTCAATTTTTACGTTTCCACACCACAAAAGCTATTTCTAGGTAACTTATGTTGCGAGTATACGTGTGCAACAGAAGCATTACAAGCTGAATGTGTTTTTCCCAGGGAATGCAAAAGGTGTAAATTTCCACGTGTCTTCCGCACTTTCATGATTCTCGCGTAAAATCAAGGAATTTCCCGTATTTCATCCTGGCAAAAATGACACAAAGACATTACCATAAATCTCAAAGTGTATTTGTTTTGTGTCTGCTGAAAGCAATTTCCATCACCCAAAGGAAAAGCAGTCAAAGACAGGGACTTTTCGAAGGATTCCCATTATATTATTTCCTTCGCAACTCAGGATATTTTTGTTCCATAAATTTTTTGATAAATCTATCAATTAGTTATTCGATGCTTTATTAAACTGAAGAATAAAAAAATACATAAACATTTTAATATTATAAAATTTCCCTAATTAGAAGAGTATAGGGGAAAGTAATCACCCTTAGAACATTCATGCCTTCGAATAATGTGAATTTCTCTTACTGTTCCTTAAGAGATTTTCACATGATTATCACATAATTAACAATAATTGATAATAAGCTAACTAATATTTAATAGAAATGTTTAAGGCTCTTAGGAAAACTTAAAGAAAATTCACATTATTCGAAGGCGTGAACGTTCGAAGGGAGAGCACGTGGAATAACCGGCTATCGCCATGTTTAGGAAAAAATTAAATTCATTTAATCATAACTTTTGAATCCTTGTTACAAGATAAGTCAAATTTGACACAAAGTTACTTAGATGTATTGGCTGTAGATATGTGAAAACAATAATCTTAGAACATAACGCTGGACTACTTAAAAAACTGATTTTTATTAATAATGCAAAAATAACCATTTCATCGCCACTTTTTACCACTTTTCGCCAGTTTTGTAAAATTTGTAACCACTTCTCGCCACCCACTTGAAAAGAACCACACTCGGTTATTTTAGGCATGAAAAGAATACATTCACCATTTCTCTTTCCTTGTGATCACTTTATTATTACTCTCTTTAAATGATTTTTCTTCACTTTTACTTGAGAAATCAAATTATCGGGCTTTTGCAGAAAGTAAACAATGCAGATTTGACAACTGAGAATGTACGAAGTGAAGTTAGCGTCGCCTATTGAAAAGATATGGCGACAGGTGGTAAAATCAATTCCAGAATATTGCCACTTCTCGCCATGCCTCATTTTTATACAAAAATAATATAAAATGAAATATTAATTGACTAAATACAAATTTTATGTATTCCACAAGTGCAATTAAATATTCAATAGACAAATTATTTACCCAAATAGGTGTTTTTGGCCTGATGAAAATTTGACGACATTTAGTACATTTGGTAAGAGATGTTGGATTCGATGCACTTGCTTAAAATATTGCTCTAAAAAGTGATCAAAATCGTGAATCCAAAACGAATAATTATTATTTTTCGATTCTATGCGTAGAAGCAGAAACAATACAAAAAAATTGCGACTCATTTATTTCATGAATTGCGAAAAATAGCGATTTCAATGTAAGTGGCGAGAAGTGGGGCACTGGCGAGAACTGGTGATTCCACCCTAATGATCTATCTTATGGCTAAGAAATGACGAACTAGCTCTTTGCAACAAATAGAAAATTTGCTTTGTTTGAAGGTTCACTCTGTGCGAAACATGCCAACATTCCCCTAGTGACCTCAAGGCGACCGGTTCCTAAACTCGACCGGTAGAGTTATTTATTCAATTTATTTATATTTGCTGTAATATTTAGCATAAGATCTAACATTAATAGGTCAATTATTCCATACATAATACGAATTAGTGACAATTTCATAGAAATTGACCATAAAACATTCAAATATTGACCACCAGTGTCGAGTAAAGGAACCGGTCGACTTTAGGGCACTTTCTTATATTACGAAAATTGTTTTTGAAAAAAGCACAAACTTTTACGAACTTATTTGTGGATTATACAATTTACAAACATCTCAAGGCCCCAATAGAAATTTACAAACATTTATGAACAATTTAACGAAATATTTTTTTCCCTGTATCAATTTTGTTTTCCATTGGATTTACTTTAATAATTTAATAACAATAAAATATCAAAAACATTTATGATCAGTAAAATATTCTATTTCGGTTATTAAAACATGCAAAATTTATTTAAAAGTTCTATAGCCTCTGAATTGTACCTTTGCAAATAATATCTTAATCGTTTGAAATTTAAGAAAAAGATGAAATTGTTTTTTTAGAAAAAAAACTACAGTCAGTCCAATGCAAGCAAATCATTAAAATTAATCCTCAATTAAAAACGCTATTACTTTCATTTTGACTTTTCCTATGAAAGATTTTATATTTTTTTTTATTTAGTGTAAATACAACTTTAAAACAAAATATTTATAACAAATTTAAAAATTCTATAAAGATTAGACATGGAAAAGTTGGGTTGTTTCGGATAAAGTTTCGTGTTTCAAACGATATGTGGAACAGATTTAAAACGCAAT
>NC_077223.1:78638278-78661718 GCF_024763615.1 Phlebotomus papatasi
TTTACCATCTCTAGTCGCACTGATACTTTTTATTATTTACTTCTAACCTTATACACAATGTTGCGCGCGAAAACATGTAGGTTATGTTCGTTTTTTATAGGGACTTTTTTTTTAAAACGGAGACTTGGAAGGATAATTTTGTATTCTTCCATGGGAACCAAAAGTAATGGTATTTCTTTGAAGATCAATTGGTAAAAAGTTATTTTTGTAATTTATTTCTTAAACAAAGTACGTAGTTTAATTGAATTACCGTGTTTAGAGGAGGTTTTTATATTTATTCTTTATACATAAATTTGGATGAACCTCTTCTGGATAAGTTTTTTAGTTTAAGAGTAATTTATCCACGACAAATAAATTTCGATCGCGGACAGATCGCGTCACAAAATCCAATGAGCAATTGTTACACCGGCCGGTTAACGACCATTAAATACAAATATTTATTATTGACTTGCGAATGAATTGGCGTCTTCTTTGATACTTTGGAAGTATTTCACGGGGTTGTTACTTTCAAATCACGCCAGAGTCTAGCCAAATGCCGCTGATGTCACGTCAATAATCGCGTCTCAAGGTTATCACACCTCTGCATTTTAGGCAAATGTTCAAGCTCTTCGCACCAATTGAGGATCATCCCGAGGGGCGCCTGAGGGGCAGATTTGCTCATGATTCATTCGGATTCAGTGACACTCTCTCAGTGCCTTTGTCCCAGCCACGGCGATTAATTAGAGATGGTTTGCTAATAAAATGGCCAGACAAAATAGAGGACGAAATCAGCAGACGGCGAAAACGACTTCACCTGTGAAAATAGCAGAAAAAACGCTACCAAAAAATAAATAGTAAAAAAAAGTGAATTTGCCAAAGGAAGCAAAAAATCCGTTACACGTCTGCTCATTTGAACCTTATTCCGTGACATTGAGATTCACAATGCTAATGTACTTATTGTCTAGTGTAGGCAGAAAAAGACTAAATAATTGTGTCCTTGAGTGGGGCAATGATGTTCGGGAAATGTTTGAAATTCATATTTTTGCTAAATTTATCACCATGGATTCGTTGATTTCATTCAAATTCAAACTGCTATAAAAGCTATAAAATCACAGTGACCTGTATTATCGACACTCCGTGACAATTGCATTTATTCACCACCAGGGTGACAATTTTTTCCCCACTTCTTCCACTCGGCTCCGATGTCAAACATCGAAATTTTTCGGTCAAGTATGTCGCAAGTTTCGGGAAATAGTGTTGATTCTACGTATTTTTTGCAATAAATACAGTAATTATCTCATTAAAAAGTGTTCAAAGTGGTGCAAGAGTGTTCCAGCTCTGTGTTGTTACTAAAAGCCACCCCTTGGCCTTCTTTCCGGGACGAAATTTGCCAGGTAAAGTCTGTTTGCCAAAATGCGTTATGATATTTTTTTTCTGCACTG
Source organism: Phlebotomus papatasi (assembly GCF_024763615.1). NCBI lineage: Eukaryota > Metazoa > Arthropoda > Insecta > Diptera > Psychodidae > Phlebotomus > Phlebotomus papatasi. The sequence continues at coordinate 78,639,700 of NC_077223.1, forward strand.
GCTCAGCCATCAGAGCCTTCCCCTTCAACTGCTTCATCAGCCCTCCCGTCATAATCCTCAAAGAAATAATTTTAAGACAAAAACCTAGTTTTAGAACCTATTTTGAATATTATTATTACAAAATTGGATCCAATGACTCAGTCTAAAGACCACCCCAAAAACAAAAGAATAATATACCGCGAGCGACTCGCTAAAAAGAAGATCCAAAACAATAATTTTTTACTGCATTTAGGGATGAAATGCGCAAAGAAATAAAATTTTAAATCTTACTATACAATAAAAAAATACCTCTAGTAAAAAAAAATATATCAATTACCTCTTTATTCGGTGAACAAAGCAGAATTGTTCTTTTTTGCATGTTTTTTAGGCCTTGTGAAGATCCTCTCAAGAAAGTAAGCAATAAAATTTAAATATTAATTAAACCTGAAACATAAAAAGTAAAGGTATTAACTGTTGATTACATAAAATTAGAAGACAAAGGAACAACACAAGTATGGGAACAACAGGGACAAGTACACGGCATCCCCCAATAAGCAAACGTTCATAGGTTCTAGCAATTTTCTAATGCTAAAACCTGTTAATTTCGGTTTAATTCTTTAACGACGAGACAGTTTTCGCGGATCGAAAATCAGCAATAAAAATGAAACCGATATAGGGTGGATTGTGGAAAGGGAGACGCTTAAGAAAAAGTTCAATTTCAAATGCATTTTTAAGCTGAATATAGGGTAAAGGCTCATAATTTGGGACAGTCTCTGCTTATAAGCATAGATGTTCCAAGTTTGAAGTGCGATATTTTCAATACTAATTGACTTTTTTTGTTACTCTCTCTTCAGAAGGATTGTTTAGAAACTTTTTTTTTTGGACCAACCGTTTATTGCAATCTGTCTTAATATTAACATTCAGCAATTTTTTTAACAGGTTTTTAATTAAAATTGGTTGCTTTGGCTTTAAAAGTAAGAATCAAGTCCACTGACAAGTTCTTCTAAAATACGCCTATTTGGCATGGAATCACAGTCTGAGAGCGACATTTAAACTAAGGGTTGTTTAGAAACTTAGCAAGCTATTTATCGTCTCATTTTTACTAAAATTAGTTTTAATACGTTTAAAAATGAATTGATATGTAGAGGTGACTTTGGCTCTTATTTTGGACAACTTGGTTATTAATTTTTACAACTTGGCTGTAAATTTGGACAGCTAATCCGCCTCAATAGGATGCCTATTGTTCTTCATTTGATGAACCAATCTTACCAAGTCCTCTTACTGGTCATGTAAGGGAAACGTGGAATGTCACAAGAAGCCCAGAAACTTTCCATATCATTCATTAAAGTGAGTTGACTTCGGTACTCCAAGTACGTGCGGATTCGCTCATTCCCTGCCCTTTCCGGGAGCCTTTCAAGGCATTTCTCACTGCATCTCTTTCGCAGAGATGATGCTCCTTTATTTCTCCAGGCATTTGTCCAACCTAGTCATCACAAAAGCTAAAACTTCACGAAATTTCGTGAGAAAAACACCTGTCCAAAATAAGGAGTATCACCTCACTGGTGAATGTCTTAGAAAATTTCCCATTTATCACACGAAAAATCTAATTCACAAGGCTAGTCTCACTTCGGGTCAAATGTACAAATCACTACTAACGTGAATCAACACAATATTCAATGAATATTCAATAATATCACTCAAGAAAAGCGAGGAAACATTGTTAGTCCTTCGCCATAGCTAATTAAGACAGAAGTACAGTAGACTCTCTCTCAATCGGGAATATGGGGCAAAATGTCATCCGGTTTAGCGATAGAATTGAGCGTCAAAGCCTTTGTAAATTCCACAAAAAGCGCTCAATTATAAAGAATCCCGATAAAGTAGGAAGAACTACAGCGAATTTAATCGAATTAGCTTCATAATTAAACGTGAAAATTGTCAACAAAATTTGTCGCCCGATTGAAAAAGAGCCGATTGAGTGAGAGTCTACTGTAAACATGAAGTTCTGTCATATTTCTCGTAAGCAATTGCTCACACTGAATTTTCAACAAAGCAATTTCAACTCAAATCATATTCAAAATTTAACGTATTTAGTGTCAAAATCTTCCAAAAAGAACAAATATTTAGATAGAATTCATTATTCATCAAATATTGGAATAAAAATCTATCATTTTAATCAATTTATTTTTAGTGTCCAATGTTATCCTCAAAGTGTCCAAAATAAGAAACTGGACAAAATTATGAGCCTTTCCCCTATGAGCGATAGGAACAAAAATAACTCAAAAAATTAAGTAATTTTTCTGACAATACCAATAAATCATAATTTTCACTTTCATGAAAAATATTATGTTTGAGTATTGTAGTTTCTTTTTCCAAAACGGTTTTGCATAAAAAAAATTGGAAGTAAAAATAATTAAAATTAATTTTCATTATGAGAATTTAAAAATTCGTCATTTTTAAGCTGAAAAATTTACTATTTAGTAAATAGCTGGAGACTTGCAAAAATATCCTAGATTTCTTCAACTTTCTACTTTGCAATTAGTTTATTTATAGCCTTAGTTTATTTAAGCGGTCTTCAGAATAGAGGTTTAGCCCAATCCTCGAAGGTCTCAAAATCCTAAATAACAACCAATTTTATTGGTTCTTCAGAATCTAATAAAAAACTTACCCTTAATAATTCAATTCTAAGTATTTTTTTTTACAAAAAATCTCGACTGATATGAAATTACAGCAGTCAAGCCATATAGCTAAGCCTTAGATCTAAAGCCCGTATTACGGTCCCATGGTTTAAGGATTTTTTGTTGAATGCAGAACAATTTTTAGAAGTTGATTAATAGATTTAAAACACAATAATTTTCCTAAAAAAATGTACTTTATGATCACTAAAATAAGAACATGTAAGCTTTGATACACACCATACTACCTATTACAAGAACGCAATAAGCCTAATTCTGAGCTCCACTTTGTATATTTTATCATTCTTTTTCTAATGTTTCTCTCTTTTATTTGTTTTCAGCAACTTTTCATCTTTGGCCGAGAAAAGGTTATTGCAAGACGATAAATGAATTCATTCAAGGGAACGCACTTGATTAAAATGTTTGGTGTGTGTCTCGGCTCATTAGCATTTTTTTTTCATTCAATCATTATTCGTTTTATTGAGGAGTTTTTTTTATATAACTGGTAAATCATTTTATTCCTGACATGCTTAAGAAAAAATATTTTAGTTGTATGATGGATTCTTTAATTACGAGTACAGTATTTTTTGAAAGTATGAAAATGCATTATAATTTACACATAACAAAACAATTTACATTGCTTTGTTTGTTTAGCTATAACACGAAAAATATTTTTGTTTTTAAGATATGTTTTCTAAACTGAATGTGTGCGACTTTGTAAAACTGAAAAACCAGTTCATGGCTCCTTAAATATTTAAACAGATATTATGGAGTGGTCAAAAGACGGTTTAATTGAAAATTTATTAAAAGAAATTGTTTTATCATTGTTTTGATTACAAAATACACTAAAACGGTCTTCAGACTAGAGGTTTAGCAGAGTTCCGATTTCTAAGGTCATAAAATTCTAAATAGATAAGAATTTGATGACTTTTTGGAATCCTTAAGCTCCTAATTATCCTAAAATTTTCCTAAAAATCTTTGTTTTGGAATCTGACGACTTGCCGCCCCTATTTCTTTGTAAGTAGGATTTCTAAAAATATAGGGTAATTTGCTGAAAGTCGGACATACCGAAAATCGGACTATGGAAGGCGGCTTCAGCATTATTAATACGTACATGTAATTAATTTGTGTCCGCCTTTTCAAATTTTGTCCTCATAATAATTTTATTGTTCTTATGAAGATATCGGTTGTGTTTAGACTTAAATTTGTAAAATTAATACATGTTCACTTATGACTGAAAAGGAATTCGTATATCGGTAAAACTATCAAAAATACAAGGGCAATATTTGAGCTAACTCAAGAAATTTTCAGTTAACATCAAACATAGTAATACACTTATATATTTTTTTAATTTCTAATATTTCCAAGAGTAATTGAAAAAGAGCGTTAAATAAGATTTTTTGTCTTTTAATTTATTTTATAATTTTCTGCAGCAGATACGGCAATAGATATGGAGAAACTGTCAGTAAATCAGTTTTAAAATGTTGAGTAAATGCATTTTCAGTGCATGAACACAGTGAAATATTGTTGTGGAAAGCGGAAAATTAAGAAGTTGTAAATCATCTTGATATCTCAGATATGGTTCTTAAAGTCATTTATGGTCAATTTTTCGTTGTCTTACCTTTTTTACTGACTGAAATAGTATTTTTTACTGATAAAAATGGAATACAATTTTGGGATGACATTATAGTGATTCTTATTTCATTTCTATTATAACGTTATACTTTCTGTATTTTTATACTTGAAAAATATACAACAAAAACTCAAATGATAATTTAAATAAAAGAGGACATTTTAATAAAAGTCTTAAGATCGGCGGCCGACGCGTCTGCAGATTATCGACCGCTATGTGGATTTAGTTTACATATTTCGCAGCAGAATCAACAGATATTATTTGATGGGTTATAGCAGATATTCAAAGGAAATATTAAAAGTTTTATACTACTTATGACCTACAAAATTCGTATAATCTTTCTAATTGTTGCAATTTTAATGTAATTTAAAATAAATTTTCTTAACAATCTTGATTTGCCAAGCTCTTGGAAAATTGATTTACTTTCTGCACTTAATATGCAAAAAAACCCTTAATCTTGCAAAGAGTTTATGGGCTTACAAAGCGGACTCCTATTTACTCAACTCAGGTAGATTTCCAGGTGGAAGATAGAGCAAGAGGGGTTCCTTGTCGGATTTATTTATGTTGTTTATAAGTAGAAAAAAGGTATATGTGTGAGGGCATTCGTGTCCTTTTAGCAGATTTTGCAACAAAGCTTCTTCAAACGCAATGAAGCATATTTAGAAAATTTTATCACCTGTAAAATTTTCGGATATTTGATGAAAAATCCAATGAGACTTTTCTTAAAACAACTGTTCGTTTGCTTTTTCCAAATATTTACACTACCACACATTGCCCCTGTAATAAATCTTTGGCAATTAATCACTTCTACAGTGACATTTATCTGTAAGAAATCACTAGGAAGAATTCCTTAGCGTTGATTCACGTTGAAAATTGTGTAAATAATTGAGCTGGGAAAATGCTAAAAATCAATAATGTTCTTGGTCTTTGACAATGGCAACGATTTTTGGAGGGAAAATTTGTAAATAACATTTGTTTGACATGGAGTATGGGTTTTTGCATTAACAAAACAAATTTTAACTGCATTTCGTCGTTTTTCATTTAAAATTTTGAAAAATAAACATAATATTATTTTTGAAATTTTCAAAAAGAATACCTAAAAAATAATCAATGATTCTTCTTTTATTCTATTGAGGCCAATCGAGGTCTGGGGATAATATTGAACAAAAACTAAATAAATACCCAGCACATAGTCATTTAAATAAATCTATTTATCTATAATATATTTAATTAATTTAAAATAAATTTTAAAAAAAAATTTAATTCATAAAAAAATTTTAACACGAAATTGTCTGTCGTATAAAGCAAAATATAAACTATTTACTTACAATTTGTTTGGAATAAGTTCAAATTGAAGATCGATTAATAAAGCTTGTTTCTCGTTATTTAAATTTCACAACATTTTATATAGGTATCAAACACGATTAATATCCTCAATGTTCGTTAGAAAAAGAAACATTCAATAAGATTTATATTTTTTATTAACACTAATTTATTGCAAAATAAAAATCACTAAGAGTGTTTTCACTGAATTTCCAGATTAACTTTCGATTTTCAGATCACTGTCCTACATTTAAAATGCAAAGATATTTAAACTAAACACATAAATTAAAGTTTATACAATACTTCTATTTTATGGTTTTTTAACTCGATGTTTTTGCTATTTTGCTTATTATAGCAAAAGTATACAAACCATAGAAATTGATAACATTTTCCTCAAAGGAAAAAAACTTTTTTCCCTGGCGAGTTTAATTTTACATGATCTACAGTTTTCAAGATACAGAAAATTGGCTTGTCAGATTTATTTTTTACGATTTTGTTTAACAAGAAAAGTTTGATTTTGCCTTTTTTTTGGGAGGATTTTCAAGATATCAGGCATTTTTGCGAGGAAGTTAACTCGACACGATAGTCAAAAAGTTTGATTGGAAAATAAAATAACCGCGGTGAATTTAAATGCGTGATTGTTGAGGAGAAGAAAGGTCCCAAGTTAACACACTTGAGTTTCATTCTGTTATTCTTATAGCCTTTGTATTCACGTGGAGGGATGGTTTATTTTATGTTGGTGTGTATGGAAAGTATTAAAGTGTCGTGTGTCGCAAAGGAGGAAATACTATAGTGAAAATAAGAGTTGTGTAGAAAACGCTTGTGATAAAAATACAAGCACATAAAACATCTTGAAAAGTCAATTTTAAATTTGTTCAAGTGCGCTAAATTCTCTGTGTTGAGACACATTATGCGGATTATTGGTTAGTAAATGGAAAACACTTTGTGAGAATTTGTAATATGTAGCGTGGTTTTGTTAAGTGATAAATTACAATAATGTAAATATGAACAATTGGAGTGTTAGTCAAGATGAGGATGAAATTTCCATCAATTCCTCATCTTGTTTGGTTTTCTTTCATATTTTCTTTTCCTTTGGTTTGTTCCTATATTTATTTCTAACTCTTGTAGAATAATTCCTTTGCAGAAAAAAATTGAGTCATATCATATTGTATGATTATGATGGCTCAGGATAAGACAATTTGTGTTATGGAAACCACATATGAATAAAAATTCCATGAAAAGTGCTAGTTTTACTCAGAGTTTTTCGGTTTTAATCTTTGCGTTTGTGTTCAACAGAAACCATCAATATATTGCTACTCTGAAAAAAATGTTTTGTTAAATTAACAAGACAAGTTTGTAAAAAGGATGTTCTTCCATACAGAATATGGAAAAGTTTTGTGAAATCGGTGGCTAACTGGATTTTGTTAAAAGTTTGTGAAAAGGGTGTTTTTCCATATAAAATGCAAGAGAAAGTTTTGTCAAATTGGTAAATAACTTCCTTTTGACAAAATTTCAGCAAAATCCATTCGTTCGTTTAACAAGACATTTTTTCAGAGTAGTTATCAAAATAGTGTTTAACACTAGATTATTATCAAATTGCGCTGTCTGACCGATTACAACTATTTTTATTTGATTATTGAAAAAGATGGCAAAATGTCTCAGGCTTTGCGAACTTGTGACTTACAGCGAGGTCCGCTTTCAAAGAAATTTTCGAGACCGAACAAAATCCGCTAATTCAATCCAGAAATGACACAGAAAAATTGCACAGGAGAGATCTTTGGAATAAGTTATGAAAACGCCGTAATATATGCAAAATATTTTCGTCGCCAATATTTTCAGCCAATTTTCGGCCCATTTTCAGTGTCAATAATGTTTCATAAGAAATACCTTTAAAATTTACCGTATGAAAAATATTTGCATACATTTATAAGCATTTCAAAAACTATTTTATAAATGAACTCCCAAGTAAGCAATTCATATCAAATTCTTTCAATTCCTTTTCACTTAAGACGGAACACCCTATAGTTGGTTACTATACCTCAAAAGTACTTTCGCATCATTTACCGTTTATCGGTTCTCAATTTATTTGAACCGATTCATAAATTACTCAAAAGATCGCCCAAAATAACTTAGGAGTAATAAAATTAAATTTTGGTAAAAAAATAGTTATCGTTTATGGACCGGTTCATTATCGATTGGTAATATTGAAACAGTTCAGGATTGTCAGGAATTCTAAAAGACCTATCCAACAAGCTCAAAGATGATACCATTTTCGGTTGAGAAATACGCACTCTAGAGCCTGTTTAACCTTTTACCTTTAAAAACCGTTATTAGCAATGATTCACAGATATTTTCGTATAAGGACGAAATATCCGCCTAGGTAATGTCTAAAGCATATCCAAAATAATTAAAATCGCACTGCTCATTTTCGAGCAAACTCGAAAAAATATGGTTTTGGCGGGGAAAGGGGGATTATTGAGGTAAGGGGAAAATGAGGGGCGTGTTAGTGGTCCCGAAATGTCGACTTATGAGGATAAGGGGGTTCCCTGAAGGTACCAAGGTTTTGGGTTCCAGGCGTTGTAACGACCGGACGGACAAACATCGTGACGCCAAAATTCGAAACTTCAAATTTATAGAATTCTACTAAAATATGACCCCTTAGTGGTAAGGAGGCGAAATACATAACTCAAAATCGGGGAATTATACTGCTCATTCTCCACTGGTAAAAATGAAAGGATTACCGAGGATCATTTGAAAGTGTCTGTTTTAACAATTATTTAACTCCAGGGATAAACGAATGAAAACAACGAAAAAGTTATCTTTGGTGTTCGCTCAAATGAGAGAAATATGATATGAGTAATAAGTTTACGATAAAACATAATTTAACGTGATAAATGTGCATACGATATTTCAAGAGACACTAGTGATCCTTTCAAAGGATCAAATATGATCCATCCTTTTGAAATGGATCAAATATGATCCAAATTGATCCTTTCATTTTTACCAGTGTTTGGAGTTCGAGCAGTAAAGAAAACAGTATTACAATCATAGTTTTGGTCATAATAAGCCGATAGGCTTAGATCTATATCAAAAGGGAATAAAATAATAAGAGATAATAGTTTGAAAATCTTTACTATTCACTTCAAAAATAATTTATTATTGATTACTTTTTTAATAATTGCTTTTTTCATAATTTGTTTTTTTTTTTTATTTTTAAAATTTTTAACATTGCTTTAATTGCAGTCTTATTTCAGTAAAAGTGCAAATACACAGATATATAGTTAAATGGAACACTTATACACCAACGAATTGGCATATACAAATATACCAAATAATTTCAACTAATGAAGCATGTCTCTTAATATTCCTATCCGTTTTACTTACTTTATTTTGGAATAAGAGTTTTATAGATTAACCCTTTAAGGACGATTGGAACACCGGTGTCCCACAAATAAAATAATTTTTCCTAACTACCTAAAGTTATTTTTTTTCTCATATTTGTATGTAATTGTAAAGTAGAAGGTAGAAGGAATTTGGAACATTTTTTAGTAAATATTTATGTAGTAAATATTTAGGCTTAAAAATTACGATTTTTTGTATTCTCAAATTCATAATTGATTTTATTTATTTTCTATACTTCCAATTTTTTTAAGCAAAACCATTTTGGGAATTAAAACTACAATACTCATACGTAATATTTTTCATTAGAGCGAAAATTATTATTCATTGGTATTGCTAGTAAAATTACTTAAATTATTGGGCTATTTTTGTCCCTATCGTCCATAAAGGCAAAAAATACATCGAATCAGACTCTGTTGGACTTTCCAAGGTTATATGTAAGACTTATCTATGTAAGACTTATGTTTATCAGTTTCATTTTTATTGTTGATTTTCAGTCCGTAAAAAGTGTCTCATCCTCAAAAGGTTAATAAAGGGTTAAGGGAGCGCGGGGAGATGCTATCAAATACGCGTCTTAACGGTCACCTAATTTAAATTCTTTACATTAAACCAATAGAAACACCATTTAATCATGTAGTGTAATTAACTAAGAAATGAATTTGCCACTCTGAATTTAAATCAGGAAAGGGAATGGAGTAAAATATTAGCAAAATCGATGTTATGTCAAACTTTCCGTGTTTAATTTCGTGCATAAACTTTGCATGACTTTCCATGATGTGAGAAAAGTAATGCAATGAAATGTATTTCGACCACGTTATTGAAGGACTAAAGCTAATAAAACTCCTTTCTCGGAAGCAATTCGAATAAAGATCGCGCAGAAATAAATTATCCAAATTTGCTTAATTTTCATATGATACATCAGTATTAGTATTATGGTTTCTTATTGGGTTAAAGTTGACTTTAACAACTGACTGAAATCCTTGAAATCCTTGATGAAATAAAAAATTGAGGAGATAAATTCCCTTAAAAACTGAAAGCTAAAAAGTAAAAAAAGGAAATATAAATCGTAATGTCATTAAAAAAGGTGCGATTATGTAAAAATCATACTTAACAGGTTGTCACTTTATCATAAGATGGCTCAACATTCCAAAATCTGAGCTTGAACCATACCATAAGAAAAAAATAGTAAAACTGACCGAAATTAAATTGACGTATCTGAACAAGTAAATGTTTATACAAGAGTGGATTTTTATAAAACTCTTGTCACGTTCCTTTCATTTTGCTATGTATTTTAGAAGCTTTTTATTTCTTTAATGTTTCTTTTTATGCATGCAAAGGGAGAATGGAACTATATATTAAGGGTCTTTTCATAAAAATTTAACTGTTGTTGCATTCAAATTCAACTTATTTTTTCTCCATTTGGCGTTCTTCCATCTCCTAGATTTTGTTCACGATATAGTTTTTAATTTCCTTTAAATTTAAATTCAACAATGCTGCATGGGATGAGAAATTGTAGGATATGAGGAAAATCAGGTGAATGATCCGTGCAAGAAAAATTGCAGACACCTTGATAAAACTTTTCATCATCAACACTTAATCTATATTGGACTATTTTTTTTTTCTTATTTCTTAACGATTTCTTCTCTTCTTTGTCATCACATTGTGAAGAGCCAATGAGTGCGAAAGTACCAGGAGATGATGGAGGATTTGTGAATTGGAAAAGTTTATCCACATAAAATACAGAGAGATATGAAGGCGACAAAGAATGTAGACAGTGATATGATGGTGGAAAAGTTGATATATTTGATAGAATTTGTAGACTTTATTGTTATAAAAGATATTTGGTGATGCATTTGGGATATTCGTAGAAGAACCTTTGAAGAATTATTTTATCCAATGAAAGATTTTTTTAATTCCCTTTAAATAGATTATATTTGTGATTATATTATACATTATTGTAATAGAATTCATTTGAAAAATTTTGGTTTTATAAGTTTGATACAGATTAAATCAGTTTTGGTAAATCCTATATCATAAATTTAATTGTAGTATTTCACTTCTAATTTTGAGTACGCTTTTATAAACATTTCTAAAAAAACGGTGAGAGATATCGACTTCCAGTTTTTGGTGGCCTCCCCCCCACAAGATTCTATAGCGAGCTAAAAACTTTTTCCATGATCTTCAGATATGTGCTGTTGCTAGTCCAGCCAAACATTTCGTTCATGGACACCTATGACCGGTTAGAAGTCCTTCTTGAATTATGCAAGATCCAAGTTTAAGCTCGTTCACAGTCGGTAAAAAAGCGCTACTAGCTTTATTTTGAAAATACTGTTTTTTTTTTGTTTTTTTTTTTTAATTTTCTGACCCATATAAAATTCAAACTCGGAGAGATATTCCCGTAGAATTTTATAGTCTTCTCTTTATTTATATCTAGATACAATATATTTATATCTTTATTGTTTATTGGTTCTGTTCATAACCTTTCGAAGAGACAAAGTCAATTCAAGGCCATGCCAAATCTATTCGAAAATCTACCGGAAGCCTAAAGTGCAAGTTCACGTACTCGCCGCATTAGCGCTGAATGTTGTTTCATTTCAAATTACGGTTTGACACAATCGTTAACAATAACAGTAAAAGTTTGCTGCAAAAACTGAATTTTTGTATAATTTTGTGGAATTTCCAAATAGCAAAACGTTTGAATTGCAGTTTCATTGAAATAAATATTCTTTTCATGAACTTACTAATTTTTATGTAACTCGTCTGTTAAAACGTTCGAACTTCCAACGGGATTTTAAATAACTTCTCTCTGATATACCTTCGAATCGGTACAGAAAAACACTCAACCGGAAAGAGCTTTCAAATCGGGAAGGTTAATACTGAACGAGAGGATTTACAACGCCTCACCGTCAAGCGTTCCCTATCCACTTCAAATCGTAAAAAATTTACGTATTTTCTTAAAATTGGCCCTGGTCATTTAGTTTATTTTACTGCTCGAACTCCACAGAGAGCGTTGTAAATAACAATCTTTAGATTTTTTTACTCCCCAAAGATCACTTTCGTCAACATATCTTCGCGTTTCAAATGATTTTTTCTAGTTCTAGAGGCCAAGCGCTTAGAGATAGAGACTTAGGACCTTTGGAGAACCCTCCTCCTATAAATTGACCCAAGGAATTGACTGACCCCCCACCCCTCCTCTTCCACTCCAAAACCATGTTTTTGGGATTGATCGAGAACACGTCGTGCGAGTTTTTCCATTTTAAGATTTGTTTTTTAGATTATCCAGGAGGACATTTCGTTCTTATACGAAAATACCCTTGAGTCATTCCTAATAACGATTTTTCAAGGTCAAAGTTAAAAAGACCCTAGATAGCGTTCTTCTCAACCGAATGGGGTCGAGTTTGTATTTCTTTGGTAAGGCCTTGGAATTCAAAACCAATCTTTCACAATCTTGAACGGATTTCAATCGGTTCTGATGTGGTAGTGATCAGATACATAACCGATTACTATTTTTATTCGAAATTCAATTGTATTACTTCCTCAGGTATTTTGGGCGATGTTTTGAGTGATTTATAAGTCGGTTGTAAAAAAAACTATTTAAAATTTACACAATAGGGTAGAATAATCTAATTCAGAACCAGAACCAAATGGGAACATTATTAATTAAAACTTATTAATGTTTATGGAATTTCGATTTATCTGAAGCGCACTTTCTGTATTTCCCCTATGGTGTCGTGAAGAATGTCCATTTAGATGATATCTTGAATTAGGTTATTCTACTCTATGCCTTGACTCATCAAAGCTACTTCCATTAGATATTCCAGTAGATTTACTTTCCAATTTAGATTTTGAATTGTTTAAAAACTATAAATTTGAAATGTATTATAGAAAATAACAATTTTTAATTTATAATCGTTTGACTTGTTTACATGCTTGGTGCAAATATTGCAAAAAATAATAACTCGAAGTTTACGTGATTTCATTACACAAAATATGATATTCCACAGGGTGAAAGGAAATTTTTTCCAAGAAAAGGGTTAAAAAGTTTAGCAAAAGAAAATAAATGAGGATTCTTATAACATAGAAGGTATCTTTTATACAGAAAGAAGAAAGAATATTGCATTTATGTAAGCATACAGTAAGGATTTATGGGGTTATGTCCACACAGAATATGTTGTTTACATGTGAAGTTGTTTTTTTCTTTATATTTTATTGAGGGTAATACGTGTTCAGTGTAAATTTTATATTACTTCTACTATAATATATAATATTCAAGAATGCAGTTTTCTCAGTTTTCTTTTCTTTATCCATTTTTATTTATTATCTTCAGGGCTACTTCAGTCTGGAGCCAATGGTACATATATATCTTGCAAGAAAATTTTCCTGGTCATTTGTGCCAATTCAATTTATTGAAATCGAAAATTTAAGTTGCAAGCCAAAAATCATATGTTAAAAAAAAATCCTTTCAAATTCTGAAGATGGTTTCAATAAATGGGAGACTTTTGTTTTTGAAGTATTTTTTTTAGTTTTCGATGTATTGCGATAATTTTTTTCAAATGTCAACAGAGAAAATTGTTTTTCTTTCACGTTTGATTACGTCAATTTGAGAAAATTATCTGATGTACGTGCGTTAAATTCTTATTAAAAACTGTCTCAGAAAAAGATGTACAATACAATGAGTGTGTTTAGGAAACATTTGTGAAATAATGAATTAAAAGAAACGCGATATGCTCTGATGCTGGAATGAAAAAAAAAATGCAAGGAGAAAATACAATGAGAAATCTCTCTTAAATAGATTCCTCTGACTGAGTTGATATAGAAGAGTAATATAAGGATATGGAAGATTTTCCCCCTAAATTTCTTCAGTCCTTACTTTCAATGTAATGGTGCAACGTATAAATTATCCGCCAAGAGGTTTGCAATCTTTTCGTCGTAGGTCAATGAACCTCGAATAAAAATCAGTGCAGATAGACTCTATTCTCTTCTATCTTTTGCTTTTACACGCGGTCCCGGGATTAGGTACATTTTCGAAACCGAAGAAAACCACGCAGAATGGCTTTATGAACCCAGAAAATTTGCATAAGTTTAGGAGATTTCTCTTGAACGGGTGCAAACACAAGTAGAGTTTGATTTTCCAATGGTGTCTCTTATAAAAGGTAAATGGAACTATATTTCCAAAAAAAAAGTCATTGATGTTCGAAGAATTCAAACTCAGTTTCGAATTTCACACTAAATTTTCGAATACGGTGGGGAAAATTTATCAAATATCACACTAAAAAGCTGGCAAAAGAGTTAATCATTGATTATGGAGTAATTAAACAATAAGCATAGGGGAAACTGGGGTACCACCAAACACTGCGATTTTTTAATCGGATATTGGATATAAGAGGACAAGACCGATAGGAATTTATAGGCACTATAGGGATGCTTGTCCACTGAAGGAATGGTCGAGATAGTCCAAGTAGTTTGGAAATAAAAATTAGTGTTTGGTGGTACCCCGTGTTTGGTGGTGCCCCAGTTTCCCCTAGTTGTTCTGTTTTTTTCCTCGCAACAATGTGAAGACCGACATATTGTAAAGATTTTTAAATTTTGTAAAAACTTATGTAATGGCTTATACGACGATATTAATGATTCGGGATTTTCTGCCGTCATGCCCGATGAGATCGGTTGTGAAGTCGGCGGTAGCCGCAGATGAAAGAGAAATAAATTTATTATTATTATTATTTTGACACTTCAACACTTCGAAATTCGAACAGATAAATCAGCCAATTTGCAGAATTATCAAGAAGAATGTCTCTTCTTTGGCTTTTCCAATAGGTTTTCGAATTTTTCAAACTCTACTTTTGGTATGATGAGAATAAGTTAGAGAAATGCCATGATGTATGCAAAATATTATTGGCATCAATTTAATGGGCTATTTGCTATTTGGCTATTTGAAATTGATATGTTTTCAATAAAAGTGTAGAAATTCAATAAAAAGGGACCGGAAAATGGATTTCAACTAATCTATTATATAGAATTTCGTTCCTTATCCCTCCGGCACACTTTTTGGACCAGGAAAATTCTATAAAATCAAAATCCACATGCCTTTCTTTCTTAAAAGCTTTGCATATGTCTATCCTACTCTCTCGTACTCTTCTTCTTCTTTTGAACATCACAGCAAATTCAATTTTGTTTAATCGAATTTAGAATGCGAAAGAATAAAATAGACATATGCAATTAGTGTGAAAAACAAATCGATGTGAATTTTGATTTAATTAAATTTTCTTGATCTAAAAGGGGTGCGGGAGCCATTAATTATTTCTAATGGACATGGAAATGTCGAAAGCTGTGTACTAAAATTTAGACACGTACTAAAATATGAGGATTTATTTATTTTAAGTTAATTTAAATTTTAAAATGTTAAAGATATAGGAAATATAATGTTTCTGATCTGTTTTGTTAATCCATTTTCGTTTTTAGGGTAACTATCAAATTTTAGCATATAGTTGCATTCAAGCGTCAATGCCTCCAATTTGATGTTTAATCTTTTTTTTAATTGATTTTTTTTGTTTTTTTTTTTCATTTTAAGGAGTTTTTCTTGGAATCTTGCAGATAGTTTATCGGCGTTTTTTTTTCTAAAATCATTCTCAATACATTTTAAAATCAATAAAAATATAGACATAGCTTTGGGTAATATTTCGGCCACCTTGATTCTCACAGTTGCTTGCCCTTCTAAATTATTCCAAAGTCTTTTTTTTATACATCTCGTTCGTCGAAGTAACACTTTTTGATTTTTTGCACTGTATAGTCTCAGAGAGTATGCAAAAATTAAAAATTAATGGAAATTTGAGGAGGAAAAGAAGTGGCCGAAATTGCAAGCTGACCGAAATTTGCTACAGATGCCCTATAAGTCCTAATTTGAAAACTATTATAATATAAATCATATCGTTTCATGTAGTACATTCATATACTAAAAATGATAAGCTTTGCTTTATCTTTTTTAAGTTTTAAAAAGTAATACAATAAATAAGTTCATAGTAATTCTACGAACATTAGTTTGGAGGTAATTAGTAAATAGTTTGACAACATTTCTTTTCAAAATAGAGGCTGTTTTATTGCTAACTAAAGTGTTATTTGTTTATTAGCTTTTTTTTTTTGGTATGTTATAGCTGAGTTTGAGACCTTTCCAACGATTGATCCTGAGCACAGTTTACTCTACGCAATTCTATACCTTTTGAAACTCATCCTAAATCGAATTTTCAAACATTCCGAGTTTCAAGCACTCCGATGTCGCCTGTAAAGAATCTCAGCTACCATAAGCTTATCTGGGTTTATTATTTCGTGATTTTCTCTTTCCCTGCACATTTGTAAAGTCTACTGCTTTCTTTGTATTGATTTTCTTTTAGTTATTGACCTTTATTTTCGAAAATTGATTGTACATTTCGAGGAATTTATTCCTTACTATTTGCTATCTTTACAATTAATCACAATAATCCTTCTATATGTTATCGTTCAAGAGCGTGTAGTGAAATAATCTATATGCCTTTAATTTATAAATCAAGTCTCAGGGAGACACT
This sequence comes from Phlebotomus papatasi, assembly GCF_024763615.1. Lineage (NCBI taxonomy): Eukaryota > Metazoa > Arthropoda > Insecta > Diptera > Psychodidae > Phlebotomus > Phlebotomus papatasi. The sequence continues at coordinate 78,656,262 of NC_077223.1, forward strand.
GCTGTACTCTAAGCAGTAAATCAGATGGTGGTATAGAGAAGTAAAAGGGAAGGAAGCGGAAGGAAATGTGATTAATTGTGGCAGTGAAACCAACTTACCACTTGTGCTAGTGTTATATTCATGCTAAAGAGGAAAAATCCATAATTTTTGTCCCCTTCTTCTAATACTATCACCGAGGTCAAGTTTACAAGGGAATTTTTCTTCAATATCTTTTCAGAGAATTGTAATTTATTGGTAAAGATCGGTATACGAGAAAAGCAATTTCAACGTTCATGACTTTGTGACGCATTTGAGGAGTTTGTGTGGTGGAGTGTCGAAGAGGGTGAGCTTTTTGATTGGAGCTGGCTGTGAACGGACTCTGTTGGTCCTCCAGTAATTAAGGATCGCCTCTAATATCTATATTGCACATATATATATGTACATATATATATACTCTTAACGGAAAATGGCAGTGAAAGGATATTAAAAATTTGATGGAATCACCGTGTGAAAGACTTGAAATTGTCACATTCAATCGTATTCTCTATCTCGTTTTCTACAATCTTCAAACTCAACTTTCTGCCAATTAACACGGAAAAGGTGCTACAAGGTAAGATATTTTTCTCATTATCTCTTTTCATTTTACTTTTATAATGTCGAAGATTATGTGATTGTTGTCTAAAAGACTTAAATTTCGTCTATCGATTTTCTCAGTTGTTACTGAAGGAACATTTAGACTAATTTTGTTTTTCTTATAACGATATTTATCGTGAAATCCGAGTTTTGCCACTACAGCAGGTCAATGGTGACTTATAGTGACTTAATATCCTCAGGCACCTTTATAGGTTGATCCTTGGAACATTAATATGACTTTAATTTTTTCCTAAAGCGGTATTCAGACTAAAGGTTTAGCCCAGTTCCCGAAGGTCTCAGAATCCTAAATGGCAACCAATTTCATTGCGTTTTTTAGAATCTATTAGGTCATTTGTCCTTTAAAATCCAATCCTTAGTTAATTTTTCAAAATCTTGACTGATAAGAAATTATAACCGTTAAGCCATATGGCTAAGCCTTAGGTCTGAAGCCCGTATAACACTCAGAAAGAGATCCTTTGTCAAATTTTGCGAATATAGCGTTTTACGAAAATGAAGGAATGTTATTTGACAGACCTCACAGACATTAGCAGAGGTTGACCAGAGGATATTCTATCTTTATGTATACCTGACCTTGAATTATTCTTTATAGCAATTTATCAAGGTCAAATGATTTCAGCTTTATTGTTATTATGAGTGCCAAAAACTATTCTTCTCTCTCTATTTCTATATACGTCTCTTTCTTTCATTTCTCTTCTTTTTATATTAAATGTGTAAGTGAGAGTGCAAAAGAGAATGCTCTTCAGTAGGTTAGACAAAGATACTATTATAATTATATATAATAAGAGATTTTAATGCAGTTTATTTTCAATAAATTATTGTGAATAAACGAATTAGGATAGAAAATTCAAACTAAAAAGATATGAAAGAATATTAAATTTACTCACTTTTAGGCATAGGAGTTGGCATATGAAATGTTCTATCTAAGTGGGAGAATTATTAGAAGATGGAAAAAACACAGAAAAATGCACAATTTTGGGTGCACTTTTTCAAAAAATCTTTAAAAAATACACTTTATTTTCATCGTAGGTTCTTAATATGTTCAAAAGGTTCTTAATATGTTCAAAAGAGTTGTAGAGGATGAAATTATGCGTCAATTTATCTTTATGTGACTACCACCGGATTATTAGAACCGGAGATATAAATTTTTGAATTTTAGAAAACAGCAAAAAACTAAAAATGCATACTTAAAAAAATCCAGACGTGACCCGGACTCGGACAAACGGATTTCAGATTTGAGATCCCTAAATGACCCTCTAACAAGTTTTGCCACTCTCGTCAGAAACACCCACAAAAACCTAAATTTTGTCGCACAGTGAAATTATTTACCGATTGTTATCTCTTTCGTCTCCTTCGGGACTCTGGGTACCCATGGAAACAACAATTTTTTTAGACTATCTAAAATCGATAAAAATCCGATTCTTCTGGATAATTACAAACTATAAGGATGTCCAAATCTAGGATATATTTTGTAGGATTCTAATTAACTCCTGAGCTTAGATATTTTTGATCAAAAATCGTGGATTTTCGATTTTCTGCTTCTTTGCAGATATTGTGACTTTTTTGATATTTCTAGACCAGAATAAGGAAAAACCTCTCGGGGTCAATAAGTATGATAACTAACAATTACAGATTGCATAAATTCGAAAAATATTTTTTTATTAAATTTTCAAAAAACTTGTTCAAACTTTATGGGTACTCTCGTCCACAAAAATCTAGAGGTAAAATGTAAGGTTATCCCGCCAATGCCCGCCATTTGCTTTTTGGCGCCAACCTTGTAAGAAAATCCCGTCAAATCATTATTCTACCTGCCGATTTTACTCTGATGTTTTTTGAATTTTAACGGTATATTCCAGTGTATTCAGAGAAAATCTGTAGATTTTCTGCTGAATTTCTGCCGAGAAAATCGGCATAGTGTCCATTACTTCACAAAAATATTGTTGATTTATGTAGAAACTGTAGTAGTTACAAAGAAAATAGTATGCTCTGCATAACAAGCATTACCGGTTAAACATTTTAGATAAATAAAAAAATGCGAGCAAAAATACTAATTTCTTAAAAATCGCCCATGGAATGATACAAAAACACGAAATTTAGGTCGATACTCTGCTTAAAGTTTTCACTTCACTTTTCTCTACTTGTAACACGGCGTCGCAGAATTCTTTATTTTATATAAACACCGTGATATCACAAAAAATAACTCTATTGAATTTTGCAAACTTCAGTGAAAAATTTTTCCATCTCTTCTGACACATCTTGTCTGGAAAGTCTGGAATGTAGAAAAAATCGGCAGAATATCTACAGAAATTCGTCAGAGATTCGTCAGAAAATCTGCCGAAATATTCTGACGAATTTTGTCCCAAGCCCAAATAAAATTCGTAAGAATATCTACAGAATTTATCTGCAGATATTCTGTAGAGGTGTAGATTTTCTCTACAGAAATCTTAAAGATATCTGCAGATATTATTTGACGGGATTCCACGCGGGAGCGAAATTTTTGCCAATATGGCCGATAATTTTGACATTTCGCAGCGAGGGAGATTGCTTTCAGGGAAGTTTTTCCTATTCTTCCTGATTTTGGTGAATTCTGATTGTCGATTAGGGGAAAGTGGTCTGCCTTTGAACGAAAGATGATGTTCAAAATTTGAGATTTTTTTCAGAGTAAACTACAACATGAGTTTTACTTTTCACTACACCAAAATATTCTCTTGTTCATTAAGCTTCTATGCTTACCCCATTCAGGACTCGCAAGTCCTCAGTTTTTCCTGGTGAGGAACTTGAAAATGTGATGTCGATATATTCAAAGGCAGCCTGCATGGTCTGCCTTTGAATGTGGTTGGGCAGCCTTTGAATCTTAATTTTTCACTGAGAATATTAGGTCTGTAACATTAAACGGCCCATAATTGATTAGCATGAACCCTAATGCACTCAACAAAACCACCACTGTAGTCAAAAGTCATTATACAACAACATTTTTTACATTTTTCTGAAGCTCTGTTTTTCACTTGAAAATTTGTAATAAAACGCCATTGAAGTTGACAATTGTCAGTTTGAAACATCTCGGCCAGAGCAAGATAGCATTTTATAAGTATTTGTATGACATTCGTCAGACCAAAGTAGGAGTTCTATTCTGCTCCCGGACAGGAAGCTGTCAGATGTTTCAATGCATGGAAAGAGAGGATTCAAAGGCACACAACATTAAGATTCAAAGGCTGCCGCAAAGCAATATTTGCAAACTTTTATCACTCACAAAATTTGTCACATCTGAATCAAAATGTATTTGGAGAAATACCATCCAAGAATAACCTTCTATGACTCACAATAGAAGATTTGTTCGAAAAATTATTTTAATTATGAAAAAACACATGAATTGTGGAACATCAAAATTACAGTTTAGAGCTCAGATTCGTTTTTTTGCCCTAGCACCTAGAAAATAAGAGCTAGGGTCTGCATTTTTTGATGACTTGTGAGGATTATGAATAGCTATCTAATAGTTAATAGAAAAGAATTTATGCTTTAAAGAAAAGTGAAAAAATTACAATATTCAAAGGCTGCCGCATTCAAAGGCAGACCACTTTCCCCTAAGTGTTTTTTTTTGGCTTTTGAGAAAGCTTAATGTGTCTGCAATAACATCGTGTTGAGAGATATGTGTGTTAAAGTGTTATTTGTGAAATATTATATTTTGAGGAATCTATTTGCAAGCAGGAGCTGGGTGTCATTTTTAGCACTTCCTGGACATCCCACAAGATACTGGTCAATAATTCTTCTTGTTTTAGTGATCAAAATTGTAAAGGAGTCATTTGACATGCAAAAATAATTCACAAAATTGATATTATTGGGTTTTGGAAAATTGAAGTTTGTCTCCTTTTCGTTCTTTTGGGGACGAGAGTACCCATGAGTTTTCCAATTTCCCAGAGGCGTAAAAAAATCTTTCTTTACAAAAGTATCATATTTGACCACTAAGAGTTACAATAAAGTGAGTTTCACTGAAATTCGTTCGCTGGATATGTTGTGGTCCGGAAAGAGTTAACTTATGGCTAAGAAATGCGGAACCAACTCTTTGGAAATAAAGATAAAATTTGCATCGTTCGAAAGCTCACACGTGCGAAGCCTGCCTACATTCCCCTATTATTGTGTATCAAGAGTATAATTCGAAATATGAAATCCTCCTGGGGATACATTAGTCTTTGATAATCATATGCAAAATTGCAATGTTGCGCTGGAAGCTTACACAAATGTGAGAGGGATGAAATTTGCGGAATATAAATGAACCATTAATGCTATGCAGTCTGACATATCGTATTTATTGGTATCCCTTCTAGGTATAGGTCTCCGGTTCATTTCACTCAAGCTCAACTATTTTCACCAGATATAATAGCGGGCAAGGGGTACTTTCCATAATACTCCCCATATTCTGGGGATGAGCCAAAAGAGTGTCAGAGCGAGAGAGGCTGTGATTCGGTGAGAGAAGGATTCTGTGTATGGCCTATTTAATTCTATTGATTTTCTCGTGGTTTGTTCACACGGAGTCACACACAAAATGCTCATTTCACGAGGTAAATGGGAGGGGGGTGGTAGGGGTCGGCTATATTGTCAAATGGTTCCGATAATGTATGTATACACATGTATATATACGTTTGGTGCGTCTGGTTTTCAATATTTTGTGCACCATCTGCAAAACCATTAAAATCAGTACTAAAATATTTATGTTGAGTTGAAAAGCAGAACATTGGATTGCAAAATGTTGTTTTTTTTTTAATTTAACAGTGATTAAATATATCGAAAATATTTTAATGAAAAATAATATCTTTTCAGTGTACTTGTGCT